>NC_090390.1:14756943-14933696 GCF_036365525.1 Heterodontus francisci | reverse complement strand
TGTGTGAGTGTGTGTAATGTTTGGGGGTGGGTGTGTGAGTGTGTGTAATGTTTGGGGTGGGTGTGTGAGTCTCTGTAATGTTTGGGGGTGGGTGTGTGAGTGTGTGTAATGTTTGGGGTGGGTGTGTGAGTGTGTGTAATGTTTGGGGTGGGTGTGTGAGTGCTGCTGTAATGTTTGGGGGGGGTGTGTTAGTTGTGTAATGTTTGGGGGTGGGTGTGTGAGTGTCTGTAATGTTTGGGGGTGGTGTGTGAGTCTCTGTAATGTTTGGGGGTGGGTGTGTGAGTGTGTGTAATGTTTGGGGGTGGGTGTGTGAGTGCTGTGTAATGTTTGGGGGTGGGTGTGTGAGTCTCTGTAAAGTTTGGGGGTGGGTGTGTGAGTGTGTGTAATGTTTGGGTGGTGGGTGTGTGAGTGTGTGTAATGTTGGGGGTGGGTGTGTGAGTCTCTGTAATGTTTGGGGGGTGGGTGTGTGAGGTGTGTGTAATGTTTGGGGGTGGGTGTGTGAGTGTGTGTAATGTTTGGGGGTGGGTGTGTGAGTGTGTGTAATGTTTGGGGGTGGTGTGTGAGTGCTGCTGTAATGTTTGGGGGTGGGTGTGTGAGTGCTCGTGTAATGTTTGGGGTGGGTGTGTGAGTGTGTGTAATGTTTGGGGGTGGGTGTGTGAGTGTGTGTAATGTTTGGGGGTGGGTGTGTGAGTGTGTGTAATGTTTTGGGGGTGGGTGTGTGAGTCTCTGTAATGTTTGGGGGTGGGTGTGTGAGTTCTGTAATGTTTGGGGGTGGGTGTGTGAGTGTGTGTAATGTTTGGGGGTGGGTGTGTGAGTGTGTGTAATGTTGGGGTGGGTGTGTGAGTGTGTGTAATGTTTGGGGGTGGGTGTGTGATGCTCGTGTGTAATGTTTGGGGGTGGGTGTGTGAGTGTGTGTAATGTTTGGGGGTGGGTGTGTGAGTCTCTGTAATGTTTGGGGGTGGGTGTGTGGAGTGTGTGTAATGTTTGGGGGTGGGTGTGTGAGTGTCGTGTAATGTTATGGGGGTGGGTGTGTGAGTCTCTGTGAAAGTTTGGGGGTGGGTGTGCTGAGTGCTGCTGTAATGTTTGGGGTGGGTGTGTGAGTGTGTGTAATGTTTGGGGGTGGGTGTGTGAGTGTGTGTAATGTTTGGGGGTGGGTGTGGGAGTCTCTGTAATGTTTGGGGGTGGGTGTGTGAGTCTCTGTAATGTTTGGGGGTGGGTGTGTGAGTGTGTGTAATGTTTGGGGGTGGGTGTGTGAGTCTCTGTAATGTTGGGGGTGGTGTTGTGATGTGTGTGTAATGTTTGGGGGTGGGTGTGTGAGTCTCTGTAATGTTTGGGGGTGCGGTGTGTGAGTGTGTGTAATGTTTGGGGGTGGGTGTGTGAGTGTGTGTAATGTTTGGGGTGGGTGTGTGAGTGAGCTGTAATGTTTGGGGTGGGGTGTGTGAGTGTGTGTAATGTTTGGGGGTGGGTGTGTGAGTGTGTGTAATGTTTGGGGTGGGTGTGTGGAGTGTGTGTAATGTTTGGGGGTGGGTGTGTGAGTGTGTGTAATGTTTGGGGGTGGGTGTGTGAGTGGGTGTAATGTTTGGGGGGTGGGTGTGTGAGTGCCTGCTGTAATGTTTGGGGGTGGGTGTGTGAGTCTCTGTAATGTTTGGGGGTGGGTGTGTGAGTGTGTGTAATGTTTGGGGGTGGGTGTGTGAGTCGTGTGTAATGTTTGGGGGTGGGTGTGTGAGGCTCTGTAATGTTTGGGGGTGGGTGTGTGAGTCTCTGTAATGTTTGGGGTGGGTGTGTGAGTGCTGCTGTAATGTTTGGGGGGTGGGTGTGTGAGTCTCTGTAATGTTTGGGGGTGGGTGTGTGAGTGTGTGTAATGTTTGGGGGTGGGTGTGTGAGTCTCTGTAATGTTTGGGGGTGGGTGTGTGAGTGTGTGTAATGTTTGGGGGTGGCGTGTGTGAGTGTGTCGTAATGTTTGGGGGTGGGTGTGTGAGTCTCTGTAATGTTTGGGGGTGGGTGTGTGAGTGCTGTGTAATGTTTGGGGGTGGGTGTGTGAGTGCTGTGTAAGTTTGGGGGTGGGTGTGTGAGTGTGTGTAATGTTTGGGGGTGGGTGTGTGAGTGCTGTTTAATGTTTGGGGGTGGGTGTGTGAGTGTGTGTAATGTTTGGGGGTGGGTGTGTGAGTCTCTGTAATGTTTGGGGGTGGGTGTGTGAGTGTGTGTAATGTTTGGGGTGGGTGTGTGAGTGTGTGTAATGTTTGGGGGTGGGTGTGTGAGTGTGTGTAATGTTTGGGGGTGGTGTGTGAGTCTCTGTAATGTTTGGGGGTGGGTGTGTGAGTCTCTGTAATGTTTGGGGGTGGGTGTGTGAGTGTGTGTAATGTTTGGGGGTGGGTGTGTGAGTCTCTGTAATGTTTGGGGGTGGGTGTGTGAGTCTCTGTAATGTTTGGGGGTGGGTGTGTGAGTGTGTGTAATGTTTGGGGGTGGGTGTGTGAGTGTGTGTAATGTTTGGGGTGGGTGTGTGAGTCTCTGTAATGTTTGGGGGTGGGTGTGTGAGTGTGTGTAATGTTTGGGGGTGGGTGTGTGAGTGTGTGTAATGTTTGGGGGTGGGTGTGTGAGTGTGTGTAATGTTTGGGGGTGGGTGTGTGAGTCTCTGTAATGTTTGGGGGTGGGTGTGTGAGTGTGTGTAATGTTTGGGGGTGGGTGTGTGAGTGTGTGTAATGTTTGGGGTGGGTGTGTGAGTGTGTGTAATGTTTGGGGGTGGGTGTGTGAGTCTCTGTAATGTTTGGGGGTGGGTGTGTGAGTGTGTGTAATGTTTGGGGGTGGGTGTGTGAGTCTCTGTAATGTTTGGGGGTGGGTGTGTGAGTGTGTGTAATGTTTGGGGGTGGGTGTGTGAGTGTCTGTAATGTTTGGGGGTGGGTGTGTGAGTGTCTGTAATGTTTGGGGGTGGGTGTGTGAGTGTGTGTAATGTTTGGGGTGGGTGTGTGGAGTCTCTGTAATGTTTGGGGGTGGGTGTGTGAGTGTGTGTAATGTTTGGGGGTGGGTGTGTGAGTGTGTGTAATGTTTGGGGGTGGGTGTGTGAGTGTGTGTAATGTTTGGGGGTGGGTGTGTGAGTGTGTGTAATGTTTGGGGGTGGGTGTGTGAGTGCTGTGTAATGTTTGGGGGTGGGTGTGTGAGTGTGTGTAATGTTTGGGGGTGGGTGTGTGAGTGTGTGTAATGTTTGGGGGTGGGTGTGTGAGTGCTGTGTAATGTTTGGGGGTGGGTGTGTGAGTGTGTGTAATGTTTGGGGGTGGGTGTGTGAGTCTCTGTAATGTTTGGGGGTGGGTGTGTGAGTGTGTGTAATGTTTGGGGGTGGGTGTGTGAGTGTGTGTAATGTTTGGGGGTGGGTGTGTGAGTGTGTGTAATGTTTGGGGGTGGGTGTGTGAGTCTCTGTAATGTTTGGGGGTGGGTGTGTGAGTGTGTGTAATGTTTGGGGGTGGGTGTGTGAGTGTGTGTAATGTTTGGGGGTGGGTGTGTGAGTCTCTGTAATGTTTGGGGGTGGGTGTGTGAGTGCTGCTGTAATGTTTGGGGGTGGGTGTGTGAGTGTGTGTAATGTTTGGGGGTGGGTGTGTGAGTGTGTGTAATGTTTGGGGGTGGGTGTGTGAGTGCTGTGTAATGTTTGGGGGTGGGTGTGTGAGTGTGTGTAATGTTTGGGGGTGGGTGTGTGAGTGTGTGTAATGTTTGGGGGTGGGTGTGTGAGTGTGTGTAATGTTTGGGGGTGGGTGTGTGAGTGTGTGTAATGTTTGGGGGTGGGTGTGTGAGTGTGTGTAATGTTTGGGGGTGGGTGTGTGAGTCTCTGTAATGTTTGGGGGTGGGTGTGTGAGTGCTGTGTAATGTTTGGGGGTGGGTGTGTGAGTGTGTGTAATGTTTGGGGGTGGGTGTGTGAGTGTGTGTAATGTTTGGGGGTGGGTGTGTGAGTCTGCTGTAATGTTTGGGGGTGGGTGTGTGAGTGTGTGTAATGTTTGGGGGTGGGTGTGTGAGTGTGTGTAATGTTTGGGGGTGGGTGTGTGAGTGTGTGTAATGTTTGGGGGTGGGTGTGTGAGTCTCTGTAATGTTTGGGGGTGGGTGTGTGAGTCTCTGTAATGTTTGGGGGTGGGTGTGTGAGTGTGTGTAATGTTTGGGGGTGGGTGTGTGAGTCTCTGTAATGTTTGGGGGTGGGTGTGTGAGTGTGTGTAATGTTTGGGGGTGGGTGTGTGAGTGTGTGTAATGTTTGGGGGTGGGTGTGTGAGTGTGTGTAATGTTTGGGGGTGGGTGTGTGAGTCTCTGTAATGTTTGGGGGTGGGTGTGTGAGTGTGTGTAATGTTTGGGGGTGGGTGTGTGAGTGTGTGTAATGTTTGGGGGTGGGTGTGTGAGTCTCTGTAATGTTTGGGGGTGGGTGTGTGAGTCTCTGTAATGTTTGGGGGTGGGTGTGTGAGTGTGTGTAATGTTTGGGGGTGGGTGTGTGAGTGTGTGTAATGTTTGGGGGTGGGTGTGTGAGTCTGTGTAATGTTTGGGGGTGGGTGTGTGAGTGTGTGTAATGTTTGGGGGTGGGTGTGTGAGTGTGTGTAATGTTTGGGGGTGGGTGTGTGAGTCTCTGTAATGTTTGGGGGTGGTGTGTGAGTGTGTGTAATGTTTGGGGGTGGGTGTGTGAGTGTGTGTAATGTTTGGGGGTGGGTGTGTGAGTGTCTGTAATGTTTGGGGGTGGGTGTGTGAGTCTCTGTAATGTTTGGGGGTGGGTGTGTGAGTGTGTGTAATGTTTGGGGGTGGGTGTGTGAGTGTGTGTAATGTTTGGGGGTGGGTGTGTGAGTCTCTGTAATGTTTGGGGGTGGGTGTGTGAGTGTGTGTAATGTTTGGGGGTGGGTGTGTGAGTGTGTGTAATGTTTGGGGGTGGGTGTGTGAGTCTCTGTAATGTTTGGGGGTGGGTGTGTGAGTGTGTGTAATGTTTGGGGGTGGGTGTGTGAGTGTCTGTAATGTTTGGGGGTGGGTGTGTGAGTCTCTGTAATGTTTGGGGGTGGGTGTGTGAGTGTGTGTAATGTTTGGGGGTGGGTGTGTGAGTGTGTGTAATGTTTGGGGGTGGGTGTGTGAGTCTCTGTAATGTTTGGGGGTGGGTGTGTGAGTGTGTGTAATGTTTGGGGGTGGGTGTGTGAGTGTGTGTAATGTTTGGGGGTGGGTGTGTGAGTCTCTGTAATGTTTGGGGGTGGGTGTGTGAGTGTGTGTAATGTTTGGGGGTGGGTGTGTGAGTCTCTGTAATGTTTGGGGGTGGGTGTGTGAGTGTGTGTAATGTTTGGGGGTGGGTGTGTGAGTCTCTGTAATGTTTGGGGGTGGGTGTGTGAGTCTCTGTAATGTTTGGGGGTGGGTGTGTGAGTGTGTGTAATGTTTGGGGGTGGGTGTGTGAGTGTGTGTAATGTTTGGGGGTGGGTGTGTGAGTGTGTGTAATGTTTGGGGGTGGGTGTGTGAGTCTCTGTAATGTTTGGGGGTGGGTGTGTGAGTGTGTGTAATGTTTGGGGGTGGGTGTGTGAGTGTGTGTAATGTTTGGGGGTGGGTGTGTGAGTGAGTGTAATGTTTGGGGGTGGGTGTGTGAGTGTGTGTAATGTTTGGGGGTGGGTGTGTGAGTCTCTGTAATGTTTGGGGGTGGGTGTGTGAGTGTGTGTAATGTTTGGGGGTGGGTGTGTGAGTCTCTGTAATGTTTGGGGGTGGGTGTGTGAGTGTGTGTAATGTTTGGGGGTGGGTGTGTGAGTGTGTGTAATGTTTGGGGGTGGGTGTGTGAGTCTCTGTAATGTTTGGGGGTGGGTGTGTGAGTCTCTGTAATGTTTGGGGGTGGGTGTGTGAGTGTGTGTAATGTTTGGGGGTGGGTGTGTGAGTGTGTGTAATGTTTGGGGGTGGGTGTGTGAGCCTCTGTAATGTTTGGGGGTGGTGTGTGAGTCTCTGTAATGTTTGGGGGTGGGTGTGTGAGTGTGTGTAATGTTTGGGGGTGGGTGTGTGAGTCTCTGTAATGTTTGGGGGTGGGTGTGTGAGTGTGTGTAATGTTTGGGGGTGGGTGTGTGAGCCTCTGTAATGTTTGGGGGTGGGTGTGTGAGTGTGTGTAATGTTTGGGGGTGGGTGTGTGAGTGTGTGTAATGTTTGGGGGTGGGTGTGTGAGTCTCTGTAATGTTTGGGGGTGGGTGTGTGAGTATGTGTAATGTTTGGGGGTGGGTGTGTGAGTGTGTGTAATGTTTGGGGGTGGGTGTGTGAGTGTGTGTAATGTTTGGGGGTGGGTGTGTGAGTGTGTGTAATGTTTGGGGGTGGGTGTGTGAGTGTGTGTAATGTTTGGGGGTGGGTGTGTGAGTCTCTGTAATGTTTGGGGGTGGGTGTGTGAGTGTGTGTAATGTTTGGGGGTGGGTGTGTGAGTGTGTGTAATGTTTGGGGGTGGGTGTGTGAGTCTCTGTAATGTTTGGGGGTGGGTGTGTGAGTCTCTGTAATGTTTGGGGGTGGGTGTGTGAGTCTCTGTAATGTTTGGGGGTGGGTGTGTGAGTCTCTGTAATGTTTGGGGGTGGGTGTGTGAGTCTCTGTAATGTTTGGGGGTGGGTGTGTGAGTGTGTGTAATGTTTGGGGGTGGGTGTGTGAGTCTCTGTAATGTTTGGGGGTGGGTGTGTGAGTCTCTGTAATGTTTGGGGGTGGGTGTGTGAGTCTCTGTAATGTTTGGGGGTGGGTGTGTGAGTCTCTGTAATGTTTGGGGGTGGGTGTGTGAGTCTCTGTAATGTTTGGGGGTGGGTGTGTGAGTCTCTGTAATGTTTGGGGGTGGGTGTGTGAGTCTCTGTAATGTTTGGGGGTGGGTGTGTGAGTCTCTGTAATGTTTGGGGGTGGGTGTGTGAGTCTCTGTAATGTTTGGGGGTGGGTGTGTGAGTCTCTGTAATGTTTGGGGGTGGGTGTGTGAGTCTCTGTAATGTTTGGGGGTGGGTGTGTGAGTGTGTGTAATGTTTGGGGGTGGGTGTGTGAGTCTCTGTAATGTTTGGGGGTGGGTGTGTGAGTGTGTGTAATGTTTGGGGGTGGGTGTGTGAGCCTCTGTAATGTTTGGGGGTGGGTGTGTGAGTGTGTGTAATGTTTGGGGGTGGGTGTGTGAGTGTGTGTAATGTTTGGGGGTGGGTGTGTGAGTCTCTGTAATGTTTGGGGGTGGGTGTGTGAGTGTGTGTAATGTTTGGGGGTGGGTGTGTGAGTGTGTGTAATGTTTGGGGGTGGGTGTGTGAGTGTGTGTAATGTTTGGGGGTGGGTGTGTGAGTGTGTGTAATGTTTGGGGGTGGGTGTGTGAGTGTGTGTAATGTTTGGGGGTGGGTGTGTGAGTGTGTGTAATGTTTGGGGGTGGGTGTGTGAGTGTGTGTAATGTTTGGGGGTGGGTGTGTGAGTCTCTGTAATGTTTGGGGGTGGGTGTGTGAGTCTCTGTAATGTTTGGGGGTGGGTGTGTGAGTCTCTGTAATGTTTGGGGGTGGGTGTGTGAGTGTGTGTAATGTTTGGGGGTGGGTGTGTGAGTCTCTGTAATGTTTGGGGGTGGGTGTGTGAGTCTCTGTAATGTTTGGGGGTGGGTGTGTGAGTCTCTGTAATGTTTGGGGGTGGGTGTGTGAGTGTGTGTAATGTTTGGGGGTGGGTGTGTGAGTCTCTGTAATGTTTGGGGGTGGGTGTGTGAGTCTCTGTAATGTTTGGGGGTGGGTGTGTGAGTCTCTGTAATGTTTGGGGGTGGGTGTGTGAGTCTCTGTAATGTTTGGGGGTGGGTGTGTGAGTGTGTGTAATGTTTGGGGGTGGGTGTGTGAGTGTGTGTAATGTTTGGGGGTGGGTGTGTGAGTCTCTGTAATGTTTGGGGGTGGGTGTGTGAGTCTCTGTAATGTTTGGGGGTGGGTGTGTGAGTGTGTGTAATGTTTGGGGGTGGGTGTGTGAGTGTGTGTAATGTTTGGGGGTGGGTGTGTGAGTCTCTGTAATGTTTGGGGGTGGGTGTGTGAGTCTCTGTAATGTTTGGGGGTGGGTGTGTGAGTGTGTGTAATGTTTGGGGGTGGGTGTGTGAGTGTGTGTAATGTTTGGGGGTGGGTGTGTGAGTGTGTGTAATGTTTGGGGGTGGGTGTGTGAGTGTGTGTAATGTTTGGGGGTGGGTGTGTGAGTGTGTGTAATGTTTGGGGGTGGGTGTGTGAGTGTGTGTAATGTTTGGGGGTGGGTGTGTGAGTGTGTGTAATGTTTGGGGGTGGGTGTGTGAGTCTCTGTAATGTTTGGGGGTGGGTGTGTGAGTCTCTGTAATGTTTGGGGGTGGGTGTGTGAGTGTGTGTAATGTTTGGGGGTGGGTGTGTGAGTCTCTGTAATGTTTGGGGGTGGGTGTGTGAGTCTCTGTAATGTTTGGGGGTGGGTGTGTGAGTGTGTGTAATGTTTGGGGGTGGGTGTGTGAGTGTGTGTAATGTTTGGGGGTGGGTGTGTGAGTGTGTGTAATGTTTGGGGGTGGGTGTGTGAGTGTGTGTAATGTTTGGGGGTGGGTGTGTGAGTGTGTGTAATGTTTGGGGGTGGGTGTGTGAGTCTCTGTAATGTTTGGGGGTGGGTGTGTGAGTGTGTGTAATGTTTGGGGGTGGGTGTGTGAGTGTGTGTAATGTTTGGGGGTGGGTGTGTGAGTGTGTGTAATGTTTGGGGGTGGGTGTGTGAGTCTCTGTAATGTTTGGGGGTGGGTGTGTGAGTCTCTGTAATGTTTGGGGGTGGGTGTGTGAGTGTGTGTAATGTTTGGGGGTGGGTGTGTGAGTGTGTGTAATGTTTGGGGGTGGGTGTGTGAGTCTCTGTAATGTTTGGGGGTGGGTGTGTGAGTCTCTGTAATGTTTGGGGGTGGGTGTGTGAGTCTCTGTAATGTTTGGGGGTGGGTGTGTGAGTCTCTGTAATGTTTGGGGGTGGGTGTGTGAGTGTGTGTAATGTTTGGGGGTGGGTGTGTGAGTCTCTGTAATGTTTGGGGGTGGGTGTGTGAGTGTGTGTAATGTTTGGGGGTGGGTGTGTGACTCTCTGTAATGTTTGGGGGTGGGTGTGTGAGTCTCTGTAATGTTTGGGGGTGGGTGTGTGAGTGTGTGTAATGTTTGGGGGTGGGTGTGTGAGTGTGTGTAATGTTTGGGGGTGGGTGTGTGAGTCTCTGTAATGTTTGGGGGTGGGTGTGTGAGTCTCTGTAATGTTTGGGGGTGGGTGTGTGAGTCTCTGTAATGTTTGGGGGTGGGTGTGTGAGTGTGTGTAATGTTTGGGGGTGGGTGTGTGAGTCTCTGTAATGTTTGGGGGTGGGTGTGTGAGTGTGTGTAATGTTTGGGGGTGGGTGTGTGAGTGTGTGTAATGTTTGGGGGTGGGTGTGTGAGTGTGTGTAATGTTTGGGGGTGGGTGTGTGAGTCTCTGTAATGTTTGGGGGTGGGTGTGTGAGTGTGTGTAATGTTTGGGGGTGGGTGTGTGAGTCTCTGTAATGTTTGGGGGTGGGTGTGTGAGTGTGTGTAATGTTTGGGGGTGGGTGTGTGAGTGTGTGTAATGTTTGGGGGTGGGTGTGTGAGTCTCTGTAATGTTTGGGGGTGGGTGTGTGAGTGTGTGTAATGTTTGGGGGTGGGTGTGTGAGTCTCTGTAATGTTTGGGGGTGGGTGTGTGAGTGTGTGTAATGTTTGGGGGTGGGTGTGTGAGTGTGTGTAATGTTTGGGGGTGGGTGTGTGAGTGTGTGTAATGTTTGGGGGTGGGTGTGTGAGTCTCTGTAATGTTTGGGGGTGGGTGTGTGAGTCTCTGTAATGTTTGGGGGTGGGTGTGTGAGTGTGTGTAATGTTTGGGGGTGGGTGTGTGAGTGTGTGTAATGTTTGGGGGTGGGTGTGTGAGTCTCTGTAATGTTTGGGGGTGGGTGTGTGAGTCTCTGTAATGTTTGGGGGTGGGTGTGTGAGTCTCTGTAATGTTTGGGGGTGGGTGTGTGAGTGTGTGTAATGTTTGGGGGTGGGTGTGTGAGTCTCTGTAATGTTTGGGGGTGGGTGTGTGAGTGTGTGTAATGTTTGGGGGTGGGTGTGTGAGTGTGTGTAATGTTTGGGGGTGGGTGTGTGAGTGTGTGTAATGTTTGGGGGTGGGTGTGTGAGTCTCTGTAATGTTTGGGGGTGGGTGTGTGAGTCTCTGTAATGTTTGGGGGTGGGTGTGTGAGTGTGTGTAATGTTTGGGGGTGGGTGTGTGAGTGTGTGTAATGTTTGGGGGTGGGTGTGTGAGTGTGTGTAATGTTTGGGGGTGGGTGTGTGAGTCTCTGTAATGTTTGGGGGTGGGTGTGTGAGTCTCTGTAATGTTTGGGGGTGGGTGTGTGAGTGTGTGTAATGTTTGGGGGTGGGTGTGTGAGTCTCTGTAATGTTTGGGGGTGGGTGTGTGAGTGTGTGTAATGTTTGGGGGTGGGTGTGTGAGTGTGTGTAATGTTTGGGGGTGGGTGTGTGAGTGTGTGTAATGTTTGGGGGTGGGTGTGTGAGTGTGTGTAATGTTTGGGGGTGGGTGTGTGAGTGTGTGTAATGTTTGGGGGTGGGTGTGTGAGTGTGTGTAATGTTTGGGGGTGGGTGTGTGAGTGTGTGTAATGTTTGGGGGTGGGTGTGTGAGTCTCTGTAATGTTTGGGGGTGGGTGTGTGAGTCTCTGTAATGTTTGGGGGTGGGTGTGTGAGTCTCTGTAATGTTTGGGGGTGGGTGTGTGAGTGTGTGTAATGTTTGGGGGTGGGTGTGTGAGTGTGTGTAATGTTTGGGGGTGGGTGTGTGAGTCTCTGTAATGTTTGGGGGTGGGTGTGTGAGTCTCTGTAATGTTTGGGGGTGGGTGTGTGAGTCTCTGTAATGTTTGGGGGTGGGTGTGTGAGTGTGTGTAATGTTTGGGGGTGGGTGTGTGAGTCTCTGTAATGTTTGGGGGTGGGTGTGTGAGTGTGTGTAATGTTTGGGGGTGGGTGTGTGAGTGTGTGTAATGTTTGGGGGTGGGTGTGTGAGTGTGTGTAATGTTTGGGGGTGGGTGTGTGAGTCTCTGTAATGTTTGGGGGTGGGTGTGTGAGTGTGTGTAATGTTTGGGGGTGGGTGTGTGAGTCTCTGTAATGTTTGGGGGTGGGTGTGTGAGTGTGTGTAATGTTTGGGGGTGGGTGTGTGAGTGTGTGTAATGTTTGGGGGTGGGTGTGTGAGTGTGTGTAATGTTTGGGGGTGGGTGTGTGAGTCTCTGTAATGTTTGGGGGTGGGTGTGTGAGTCTCTGTAATGTTTGGGGGTGGGTGTGTGAGTGTGTGTAATGTTTGGGGGTGGGTGTGTGAGTGTGTGTAATGTTTGGGGGTGGGTGTGTGAGTGTGTGTAATGTTTGGGGGTGGGTGTGTGAGTCTCTGTAATGTTTGGGGGTGGGTGTGTGAGTGTGTGTAATGTTTGGGGGTGGGTGTGTGAGTGTGTGTAATGTTTGGGGGTGGGTGTGTGAGTCTCTGTAATGTTTGGGGGTGGGTGTGTGAGTGTGTGTAATGTTTGGGGGTGGGTGTGTGAGTGTGTGTAATGTTTGGGGGTGGGTGTGTGAGTCTCTGTAATGTTTGGGGGTGGGTGTGTGAGTGTGTGTAATGTTTGGGGGTGGGTGTGTGAGTGTGTGTAATGTTTGGGGGTGGGTGTGTGAGTGTGTGTAATGTTTGGGGGTGGGTGTGTGAGTCTCTGTAATGTTTGGGGGTGGGTGTGTGAGTGTGTGTAATGTTTGGGGGTGGGTGTGTGAGTGTGTGTAATGTTTGGGGGTGGGTGTGTGAGTCTCTGTAATGTTTGGGGGTGGGTGTGTGAGTGTGTGTAATGTTTGGGGGTGGGTGTGTGAGTGTGTGTAATGTTTGGGGGTGGGTGTGTGAGTGTGTGTAATGTTTGGGGGTGGGTGTGTGAGTGTGTGTAATGTTTGGGGGTGGGTGTGTGAGTCTCTGTAATGTTTGGGGGTGGGTGTGTGAGTGTGTGTAATGTTTGGGGGTGGGTGTGTGAGTGTGTGTAATGTTTGGGGGTGGGTGTGTGAGTCTCTGTAATGTTTGGGGGTGGGTGTGTGAGTGTGTGTGATGTTTGGGGGTGGGTGTGTGAGTGTGTGTAATGTTTGGGGGTGGGTGTGTGAGTCTCTGTGATGTTTGGGGGTGGGTGTGTGAGTCTCTGTGATGTTTGGGGGTGGGTGTGTGAGTGTGTGTAATGTTTGGGGGTGGGTGTGTGAGTGTGTGTAATGTTTGGGGGTGGGTGTGTGAGTGTGTGTAATGTTTGGGGGTGGGTGTGTGAGTGTGTGTAATGTTTGGGGGTGGGTGTGTGAGTCTCTGTAATGTTTGGGGGTGGGTGTGTGAGTCTCTGTAATGTTTGGGGGTGGGTGTGTGAGTGTGTGTAATGTTTGGGGGTGGGTGTGTGAGTCTCTGTAATGTTTGGGGGTGGGTGTGTGAGTGTGTGTGATGTTTGGGGGTGGGTGTGTGAGTGTGTGTAATGTTTGGGGGTGGGTGTGTGAGTCTCTGTAATGTTTGGGGGTGGGTGTGTGAGTCTCTGTAATGTTTGGGGGTGGGTGTGTGAGTGTGTGTAATGTTTGGGGGTGGGTGTGTGAGTGTGTGTAATGTTTGGGGGTGGGTGTGTGAGTGTGTGTAATGTTTGGGGGTGGGTGTGTGAGTGTGTGTAATGTTTGGGGGTGGGTGTGTGAGTGTGTGTAATGTTTGGGGGTGGGTGTGTGAGTCTCTGTAATGTTTGGGGGTGGGTGTGTGAGTGTGTGTAATGTTTGGGGGTGGGTGTGTGAGTGTGTGTAATGTTTGGGGGTGGGTGTGTGAGTGTGTGTAATGTTTGGGGGTGGGTGTGTGAGTGTGTGTAATGTTTGGGGGTGGGTGTGTGAGTGTGTGTAATGTTTGGGGGTGGGTGTGTGAGTCTCTGTAATGTTTGGGGGTGGGTGTGTGAGTGTGTGTAATGTTTGGGGGTGGGTGTGTGAGTGTGTGTAATGTTTGGGGGTGGGTGTGTGAGTCTCTGTAATGTTTGGGGGTGGGTGTGTGAGTCTCTGTAATGTTTGGGGGTGGGTGTGTGAGTGTGTGTAATGTTTGGGGGTGGGTGTGTGAGTGTGTGTAATGTTTGGGGGTGGGTGTGTGAGTGTGTGTAATGTTTGGGGGTGGGTGTGTGAGTGTGTGTAATGTTTGGGGGTGGGTGTGTGAGTCTCTGTAATGTTTGGGGGTGGGTGTGTGAGTCTCTGTAATGTTTGGGGGTGGGTGTGTGAGTCTCTGTAATGTTTGGGGGTGGGTGTGTGAGTGTGTGTAATGTTTGGGGGTGGGTGTGTGAGTGTGTGTAATGTTTGGGGGTGGGTGTGTGAGTCTCTGTAATGTTTGGGGGTGGGTGTGTGAGTCTCTGTAATGTTTGGGGGTGGGTGTGTGAGTGTGTGTAATGTTTGGGGGTGGGTGTGTGAGTGTGTGTAATGTTTGGGGGTGGGTGTGTGAGTCTCTGTAATGTTTGGGGGTGGGTGTGTGAGTCTCTGTAATGTTTGGGGGTGGGTGTGTGAGTGTGTGTAATGTTTGGGGGTGGGTGTGTGAGTCTCTGTAATGTTTGGGGGTGGGTGTGTGAGTGTGTGTAATGTTTGGGGGTGGGTGTGTGAGTCTCTGTAATGTTTGGGGGTGGGTGTGTGAGTGTGTGTAATGTTTGGGGGTGGGTGTGTGAGTGTGTGTAATGTTTGGGGGTGGGTGTGTGAGTGTGTGTAATGTTTGGGGGTGGGTGTGTGAGTGTGTGTAATGTTTGGGGGTGGGTGTGTGAGTGTGTGTAATGTTTGGGGGTGGGTGTGTGAGTCTCTGTAATGTTTGGGGGTGGGTGTGTGAGTGTGTGTAATGTTTGGGGGTGGGTGTGTGAGTCTCTGTAATGTTTGGGGGTGGGTGTGTGAGTGTGTGTAATGTTTGGGGGTGGGTGTGTGAGTCTCTGTAATGTTTGGGGGTGGGTGTGTGAGTGTGTGTAATGTTTGGGGGTGGGTGTGTGAGTCTCTGTAATGTTTGGGGGTGGGTGTGTGAGTGTGTGTAATGTTTGGGGGTGGGTGTGTGAGTCTCTGTAATGTTTGGGGGTGGGTGTGTGAGTGTGTGTAATGTTTGGGGGTGGGTGTGTGAGTGTGTGTAATGTTTGGGGGTGGGTGTGTGAGTGTGTGTAATGTTTGGGGGTGGGTGTGTGAGTGTGTGTAATGTTTGGGGGTGGGTGTGTGAGTGTGTGTAATGTTTGGGGGTGGGTGTGTGAGTCTCTGTAATGTTTGGGGGTGGGTGTGTGAGTCTCTGTAATGTTTGGGGGTGGGTGTGTGAGTGTGTGTAATGTTTGGGGGTGGGTGTGTGAGTGTGTGTAATGTTTGGGGGTGGGTGTGTGAGTCTCTGTAATGTTTGGGGGTGGGTGTGTGAGTCTCTGTAATGTTTGGGGGTGGGTGTGTGAGTGTGTGTAATGTTTGGGGGTGGGTGTGTGAGTGTGTGTAATGTTTGGGGGTGGGTGTGTGAGTCTCTGTAATGTTTGGGGGTGGGTGTGTGAGTGTGTGTAATGTTTGGGGGTGGGTGTGTGAGTCTCTGTAATGTTTGGGGGTGGGTGTGTGAGTGTGTGTAATGTTTGGGGGTGGGTGTGTGAGTGTGTGTAATGTTTGGGGGTGGGTGTGTGAGTGTGTGTAATGTTTGAGGGTGGGTGTGTGAGTCTCTGTAATGTTTGGGGGTGGGTGTGTGAGTCTCTGTAATGTTTGGGGGTGGGTGTGTGAGTCTCTGTAATGTTTGGGGGTGGGTGTGTGAGTCTCTGTAATGTTTGGGGGTGGGTGTGTGAGTCTCTGTAATGTTTGGGGGTGGGTGTGTGAGTCTCTGTAATGTTTGGGGGTGGGTGTGTGAGTGTGTGTAATGTTTGGGGGTGGGTGTGTGAGTGTGTGTAATGTTTGGGGGTGGGTGTGTGAGTCTCTGTAATGTTTGAGGGTGGGTGTGTGAGTGTGTGTAATGTTTGGGGGTGGGTGTGTGAGTGTGTGTAATGTTTGGGGGTGGGTGTGTGAGTGTGTGTAATGTTTGGGGGTGGGTGTGTGAGTGTGTGTAATGTTTGGGGGTGGGTGTGTGAGTCTCTGTAATGTTTGGGGGTGGGTGTGTGAGTGTGTGTAATGTTTGGGGGTGGGTGTGTGAGTCTCTGTAATGTTTGGGGGTGGGTGTGTGAGTGTGTGTAATGTTTGGGGGTGGGTGTGTGAGTCTCTGTAATGTTTGGGGGTGGGTGTGTGAGTGTGTGTAATGTTTGGGGGTGGGTGTGTGAGTGTGTGTAATGTTTGGGGGTGGGTGTGTGAGTGTGTGTAATGTTTGGGGGTGGGTGTGTGAGTCTCTGTAATGTTTGGGGGTGGGTGTGTGAGTCTCTGTAATGTTTGGGGGTGGGTGTGTGAGTGTGTGTAATGTTTGGGGGTGGGTGTGTGAGTGTGTGTAATGTTTGGGGGTGGGTGTGTGAGTGTGTGTAATGTTTGGGGGTGGGTGTGTGAGTCTCTGTAATGTTTGGGGGTGGGTGTGTGAGTGTGTGTAATGTTTGGGGGTGGGTGTGTGAGTGAGTGTAATGTTTGGGGGTGGGTGTGTGAGTGTGTGTAATGTTTGGGGGTGGGTGTGTGAGTCTCTGTAATGTTTGGGGGTGGGTGTGTGAGTGTGTGTAATGTTTGGGGGTGGGTGTGTGAGTCTCTGTAATGTTTGGGGGTGGGTGTGTGAGTGTGTGTAATGTTTGGGGGTGGGTGTGTGAGTGTGTGTAATGTTTGGGGGTGGGTGTGTGAGTGTGTGTAATGTTTGGGGGTGGGTGTGTGAGTCTCTGTAATGTTTGGGGGTGGGTGTGTGAGTGTGTGTAATGTTTGGGGGTGGGTGTGTGAGTCTCTGTAATGTTTGGGGGTGGGTGTGTGAGTGTGTGTAATGTTTGGGGTTGGGTGTGTGAGTGTGTGTAATGTTTGGGGGTGGGTGTGTGAGTCTCTGTAATGTTTGGGGGTGGGTGTGTGAGTGTGTGTAATGTTTGAGGGTGGGTGTGTGAGTGTGTGTAATGTTTGGGGGTGGGTGTGTGAGTGTGTGTAATGTTTGGGGGTGGGTGTGTGAGTCTCTGTAATGTTTGGGGGTGGGTGTGTGAGTGTGTGTAATGTTTGGGGGTGGGTGTGTGAGTGTGTGTAATGTTTGGGGGTGGGTGTGTGAGTGTGTGTAATGTTTGGGGTTGGGTGTGTGAGTGTGTGTAATGTTTGGGGGTGGGTGTGTGAGTCTCTGTAATGTTTGGGGGTGGGTGTGTGAGTGTGTGTAATGTTTGAGGGTGGGTGTGTGAGTGTGTGTAATGTTTGGGGGTGGGTGTGTGAGTGTGTGTAATGTTTGGGGGTGGGTGTGTGAGTCTCTGTAATGTTTGGGGGTGGGTGTGTGAGTGTGTGTAATGTTTGGGGGTGGGTGTGTGAGTCTCTGTAATGTTTGGGGGTGGGTGTGTGAGTGTGTGTAATGTTTGGGGGTGGGTGTGTGAGTGTGTGTAATGTTTGGGGGTGGGTGTGTGAGTCTCTGTAATGTTTGGGGGTGGGTGTGTGAGTGTGTGTAATGTTTGGGGGTGGGTGTGTGAGTGTGTGTAATGTTTGGGGGTGGGTGTGTGAGTGTGTGTAATGTTTGGGGGTGGGTGTGTGAGTGTGTGTAATGTTTGGGGGTGGGTGTGGAATGTGTGTAATGTTTGGGGGTGTGTGTGGAGTATGTGTAATGTTTCGGGGAAGGTGTGGAATGTGTGTAGTGTTTGGGTGATTGTGTGGAGTGTGTGGTGAGTTTGGGGGTGGGTGTGTGAGTGTGTGTAATGTTTGGGGGTGGGTGTGGGGTGTGTGTAATTTTTGTGGGAGGGTGTGGAGTGTGTGTAATGTTTGATGGAGGATGTGGAGTGGGTGGTGTGTTTGGGGGTTGGTGTGGTGTGTTTGGAGTGTGTGGTGTTTGTGGAGTGTGTGGAGTTTGTAGAGTGTGTGGAGTTTGTGGAATGTGTTGACTTTGTCGAGTATGTGGAGTTTGTCGAGTGTCCGCGGTTTGTGGAGTGAGTGGAGTGTGTGGAGGAGGGTGTGAGTGTAGTGTGCGGGGTGTACGGCGTGAGGGGAGTTAGTGGAGTGAGAGGTGTGTGTGGCCTGAATGGAGTGTGCGGCGTGAGTGGTCGGTGGGGAGTGAGTGGAGTGAGGGGAAAGAGTGGAGTGAGTGGAGTGTGGGGAGTGTGTGGAGTGAGTGGAGTGAGTGGGGTGAGAGGAGGGTGGGGAGTGTGTCGAGTGTGCGGAGAGTGTGGAGTGTGTGGTGATCAGTGGAGCGTGTAGATTGTGTGGCTGTGTGTGGTGATGTGTCGAGTGTGTGGGGGTGTGTGGTGGTGTGTGGAGTGTGTGGTGGTATGTGGAGTGTCTGTGGGTGTGTGGAGTGTGTGGAGTGTGTGGTGGTGTGTGGAGAGTCTGTGGGTGTGTGGAGTGTGTAGTGCTGTGTGGAGCGCCTGTGGGTGTGTGGAGTGTGTTGTGGTACGTGGTGTGTCTGGGGGTTTGTGGAGAGTGTGCAGTGTCTGGGGATGTGTGGAGTGAGTGGAGAGTGTAAAGTTTAGGAATTGGTTCACACTGAGGATTGGGAGCAGTGACAGTTCACACTATGTGTTTCAGGTCAGTGACAGTTCACACTATGTGTTTCGGGGCAGTGACAGTTCACACTATGTGTTTCGGGTCAGTGACAGTTCACACTGGGGGTTTGAGGCTGTGACAGTTCACACTATGTATTTCAAGGCTGTGACAGTTCACACTATGTGTTTCGGGTCAGTGACAGTTCACACTATGTGTTTCGGGGCGGTGACAGTTCACACGATGTGTTTCGGGGCAGTGACAGTTCACACTGGGGGTTTGAGGCTGTGACAGTTCACACTGGGGGTTTGAGGCTGACAGTTCACACTGGGGGTTTGAGGCTGTGACAGTTCACACTATGTGTTTCAAGGCAGTGACAGTTCACACTATGGGTTTGAGGCTGTGACAGTTCACACTGGGGGTTTGAGGCTGTGACAGTTCACACTGGGTGTTTCGGGGCAGTGACAGTTCACACTATGTGTTTCGGGGCAGTGACAGTTCACACTGGGTGTTTCGGGGCACTGACAGTTTACACTATGGGTTTCGGGGCAGTGACAGTTCACACTGGGAGTTTGGGGTTAGTGACAGTTCACACTGGGAGTTTGGGGTCAGTGACAGTTCACACTGGGTGTTTTGGGGCAGTGACTGTGCACACTGGGAGTTTAGGATTTGGTGGCAGTGACAGTTCAAACTGGGGGTTTGGGGACAGTGACAGTTCACACTGGGTGTTTTGTGGACAGTAAACAGGTATACCGTTTTGGATACTGTTGAGGGAGATGGCTCACCAGGGGAAGGCAGCAGTCGCCAGGTTCATGGCACCGTGGCTGGCTCTGCTGTTCGGAAAGGCGGGAAAAAGTGTGGAAGGGCTATAGTTATCGGGGATTCGAATGTAAGGGGAGTAGATAGGCGGTTCTGTGGTCGAAAACGAGACTCCCGAATGGTATGTTGCCTCCCAGGTGCATGGGTCAGGGATGTCTCAGATCGGCTGCAGAACATTCTGAAAGGGGAGGGTGAACAGCCAGTTGTCGTTGTGCACATAGGCACCAATGATATAGGTAAAAAACAGGATGAGGTCCTACAAGCAGAATTGAGGGAGTTAGGAGCCAAGTTAAAAAGTAGGACCTCAGAGGTAGTAATCTCAGGATTGCTACCAGTGCCACGTGATAGTCAGAGTAGAAATGAAAGAATAGTCAGGATGAATGCGTGGCTTGAGAGATGGTGCAGGAGGGAGGGGTTCAGATTTTTGGGACATTGGGACTGGTTCTGGGGGAGGTGGGATTATTACAAATTGGACGGTCTACACCTGGGCCGGACTGGAACCAATGTCCTTGGGGGTGCTTTTGCTAAAGCTGTTGGGGAGGGTTTAAACGAATGTGGCAGGGGGATGGGAACCAAATGAGGAGGTCAGTGGACAGTAAGGAGGTAGTAACTAAAGCCTGTAAGGAACTAGATAATGAAGTCAGCCTGACTAAGGGAAAGGGTAGGCAGGGAGCAGATGATGAACGCAAAGGGACTGGTGGTCTGAGGTGCATTTGTTTTAATGCAAGAAGTGTAGTAGGTAAGGCAGATGAACTTAGGGCCTGGATTGGTACCTGGGAGTATGATGTTATTGCTATTACTGAGACTTGGTTGAGGGAAGGGCATGATTGGCAACTAAATATCCCAGGATATCGATGCTTCCGGCGGGATAGAGAGGGAGGTAAAAGGGGTGGAGGAGTTGCAGTACTGGTCAAAGAGGATATCACAGCTGTGCTGAAGGAGGGCACTATAGAGGACTCGAGCAGTGAGGCAATATGGGCAGAACTCAGAAATAGGAAGGGTGCGGTAACAATGTTGGGGCTGTACTACAGGCCTCCCAACAGTGAGCGTGAGATAGAGGTACAAATATGTAAACAGATTATGGAAAGATGTAGGAGCAACAGGGTGGTGGTGATAGGAGATTTTAATTTTCCCAACATTGACTGGGATTCACTTAGTGTTAGAGGTCCAGATGGAGCAGAATTTGTAAGGAGCATCCAGGAGGGTTTTCTAGAGCAGTATGTAAATAGTCCAACTCGGGAAGGGGCCATACTGGACCTGGTGTTGGGGAATGAGCCCGGCCAGGTGGCTGAAGTTTCAGTAGGGGACTACTTTGGGAATGTGATCACAATTCCGTAAGTTTTAGAATACTCATGGACAAAGACAAGAGTGGTCCCAAAGGAAGAGTGCTAAATTGGGGGAAGGCCAACTATACCAAAATTCGGCAGGAGCTGGGGAATGTAGATTGGGAGCAGCTGTTTGAAGGTAAATCCACATTTGATATGTGGGAGGCTTTTAAAGAGAGGTTGATTAGCGTGCAGGAGAGACATGTTCCTGTGAAAATGAGGGATAGAAATGGCAAGATTAGGGAACCATGGATGACAGGTGAAATTGTGAGACTAGCTAAGAGGAAAAAGGAAGCATACATAAGGACTAGGCGGCTGAAGAAAGACGAAGCTTTGAAAGAATATCGGGAATGTAGGACCAATCTGAAACGAGGAATTAAGAGGGCTAAAAGGGGTCATGAAATATCTTTAGCAAACAGAGTTAAGGAAAATCCCAAAGGCTTTTATTCATATATAAGGAGCAAGAGGGTAACTAGAGAAAGGATTGGCCCACTGAAGGACAAAGGAGGAAAGTTATGCGTGGAGCCAGAGAAAATGGGTGAGATTCTAAATGAGTACTTTGCATCGGTATTCACCGAGGAGAGGGACATGACGGATGTTGAGGTTAGGGACAGATGTTTGATTACTCTAGGTCAAGTCGGCATAAGGAGGGAGGAAGTGTTGGGTATTCTAAAAGGCATTAAGGTGGACAAGTCCCCAGGTCCGGATGGGATCTATCCCAGGTCACTGTGGGAAGCGAGAGAGGAAATAGCTGGGGCCTTAACAGATATCTTTGCAGCATCCTTAAACACGGGTGAGGTCCCGGAGGACTGGAGAATTGCTAATGTTGTCCCCTTGTTTAAGGAGGGTAGCAGGGAAAATCCAGGTAATTATAGACCGGTGAGCCTGACGTCAGTGGTAGGGAAGCTGCTGGAGAAGGTACTGAGGGATAGGATCTATTTCCATCTGGAAGAAAATGGGCTTATCAGTGATAGGCAACATGGTTTTGTGCAGGGAAGGTCATGTCTTACCAACTTAATAGAATTCTTTGAGGAAGTGACAAAGTTGATTGATGAGGGAAGGGCTGTAGATGTCATATACATGGATTTCAGTAAGGCGTTTGATAAGGTTCCCCATGGTAGGCTGATGGAGAAAGTGAAGTCGCATGGGGTCCAGGGTGTACTAGCTAGATGGATAAAGAACTGGCTGGGCAACAGGAGACAGAGAGTAGCAGTGGAAGGGAGTTTCTCAAAATGGAGACGTGTGACCAGTGGTGTTCCACAGGGATCCGTGCTGGGACCACTGTTGTTTGTGATATACATCAATGATTTGGAGGAAAGTATAGGTGGTCTGATTAGCAAGTTTGCAGACGACACTAAGATTGGTGGAGTAGCAGATAGTGAAGGGGACTGTCAGAGAATACAGCAGAATATAAATAGATTGGAGAGTTGGGCAGAAAAATGGCAGATGGAGTTCAATCAGGGCAAATGCGAAGTGATGCATTTTGGAAGATCCAATTCAAGAGTGAATTATACAGTAAATGGAAAAGTCCTGGGGAAAATTGATGTACAGAGAGATTTGGGTGTTCACGTCCATTGTTCCCTGAAGGTGGCAACGCAGGTCAATAGAGTGGTCAAGAAGGCATACGGCATGCTTCCCTTCATCGGACGGGGTATTGAGTACAAGGGTTGGCAGGTCATGTTACAGTTGTATAAGACTTTGGTTCGGCCACATTTGGAATACTGCGTGCAGTTCTGGTCACAACATTACCAAAAGGATGTAGATGCTTTGGAGAGGGTGCAGAGGAGGTTCACCAGGATGTTGCCTGGTATGGCGGGCGCTAGCTATGAAGAGAGGTTGAGCAGATTAGGATTATTTTCATTAGAAAGACGGAGGTTGAGGGGGAACCTGATTGAGGTGTACAAAATCATGAGAGGTATAGACAGGGTGGATAGCAAGAAGCTTTTTCCCAGAGTGGGGGATTCAATTACAAGGGGACACGAGTTCAAAGTGAAAGGGGAAAAGTTTAGGGGGGATATGCATGGAAAATTCTTTACGCAGAGGGTGGTGGGTGCCTGGAACGTGTTGCCAGTGGAGGTGGTAGACGCGGGCATGATAGCGTCTTTTAATATGTATCTAGACAGATACATGAATGGGCAGGAAGCAAAGAGAAACAGACCCTTAGAAAATAGGCGACATGTTTAGATAGAGGATATGGATCGGCGCAGGCTTGGAGGGCCGAAGGGCCTGTTCCTGTGCTGTAATTTTCTTTGATCTTTGTTCTAACAGTTCACACTGGGAGTTTGGGGTCAGTGACAGTTCTGACTGGGAGTTTGGGGTTTGGGGCAGTGACAGTTCTGACTGGGAGTTTGGGGTTTGGGGCAGTGACAGTTCACATTGGAGGTTTTGGGGTCAGTGACAGTTCACACTGGGAGTTTGGGGTCAGTGACAGTTCACACTGGGAGTTTGGGGTCAGTGACAGTTCTTACTGGGATTTTAGGATTTGGCGGCAGCGACAGTTCAAACTGGGGGTTTGGGGACAGTGATAGTTCACACAAGGGGTTTGGGGACAGTGACAGTTCACACTGGGGGTTTTAGGGACAGTGACAGTTCACACTGGGAGTTTGGGGCAGTGACAGTTCACACTGGGGGTTTGGGGGACAGTGACAGTTCACACTGGGGGTTTTAGGGACAGTGACAGTTCACACTGGGAGTTTGGGGTCAGTGACAGTTCTGACTGGGAGTTTGGGGTTTGGGGCAGTGACAGTTCACATTGGGGTTTTGGAGCAGTGACAGTTCACATTGGGGGTTTGGGGGCAGTGACAGTACACATTGGGGGTTTTGGTGGCAGTGACAGTTCACACTGGGAGTTTGGGGTCAGTGACAGGTCTTACTGGGAGTTTGGGGTTTGGGGCAGTGACAGTACACATTGGGGGTTTGGGGGCAGTGACATTACACACAAGGGGTTTGGGGGCAATGACAGCTGAGACAAGGGGTTCGGTGCCAGTAACAGTTCACATTGGGGATTTGGGGGCAGTTACTGTTCACACTGGGGGTTTGGGGCAGTGACATTTCACACTGAGGATTTAGGGGCAGTGACAGTTCACACTGGGGTTTTGGGGCAGTGACAGTTCACACTGGGGATATGGAGCAGTGACAATTCACACTGAGAGTTTAGGATTTGGGGGCAGTGCCAGTTCACACTGGGGGTTTGGGTCAGTGACAGTTCACACTGAGGATTTAGGGGCAGTGCCAGTTCACACTGGGGGTTTGGGGCAGTGACATTTCACACTGAGGATTTAGGGGCAGTGACAGTTCACACTGGGGATATGGAGCAGTGACAGTTCACACTGAGAGTTTAGGATTTGGGGGCAGTGCCAGTTCACACTGGGGGTTTGGGTCAGTGACAGTTCACACTGAGGATTTAGGGGCAGTGACAGTTCACACTGGGGTTTTGGGGCAGTGCCAGTTCACACTGGGGGTTTGGGTCAGTAACAGTTCACATTGGGGATTTGGGGGCAGTTACTGTTCACACTGGGGGTTTGGGGCAGTGACATTTCACACTGAGGATTTAGGGGCAGTGACAGTTCACACTGGGGGTTTGGGGCAGTGACATTTCACACTGAGGATTTAGGGGCAGTGACAGTTCACACTGGGGTTTTGGGGCAGTGACAGTTCACACTGGGGATATGGAGCAGTGACAGTTCACACTGAGAGTTTAGGATTTGGGGGCAGTGCCAGTTCACACTGGGGGTTTGGGTCAGTGACAGTTCACACTGAGGATTTAGGGGCAGTGACAGTTCACACTGGGGTTTTGGGGCAGTGCCAGTTCACACTGGGGGTTTGGGTCAGTGACAGTTCACACTGAGGATTTAGGGGCAGTGACAGTTCACACTGGGGGTTTTGGGATTTCAGGGCAGTGTCAGTTCACACTTGGGGTTTTGGGGACAGTGACATTTCACACTCGGTGTTTTGGTGCGGTGACAGTGCACACTGGGATTTTGGGGTTTGGGGTCAGCGACAGTTCACACTGGAGGTTTTCGGGACAGTGACACTTCACACTGGGGCTTTGGGGGACAGTGACAGTTCACACTGGGGTTTTGGAGCAGTAACAGTTCACATTGGAGGTCTGGGGGACAGTGACAGTTCACATTGGGGATTTGGGGCAGTGACATTACACACAAGGGGTTTGGGGGCAATGACAGCTGAGACAAGGGGTTTGGGGGCAGTAACAGTTCACATTAGGGGTTTGGGGGGGCAGTGACAATTCAGACTGGGGGTTTGGGGGCAGTGACAGTTCACACTGTGGGTTTGGGGGCAGTGACAGTTCACACTGGGGATTTGAGGCAGTGGCAGTTCACACTGAAAATTGGGAATTTGGAGGCAGTGACAGTTCGCACTTGGGTTTGGGGGCAGTGACAGTTCACACTGGGTGTTTCGGGGCAGTGACAGTTCACACAAGGGGTTTTGGGGACAGTGACTGTTGAAACTGGAGGTTTGGGGCAGTGAAAGTTCACACTGGGTGTTTCGGGGCAGTGACATTTCACACTATGGCTTTTGGGGCTGTCACAGTTCACACCATGTGTTTCAGGGCAGTGACAGTTCACACTATGGGTTTGAGGCTGTGACAGTTCACACTATGTGTTTCGGGGCAGTGACAGTTCACACTATGTGTTTCGGGGCAGTGACAGTTCACACTATGGGTTTGAGGCTGTGACAGTTCACACTATGTGTTTCGGGGCAGTGACAGTTCACACTATGGGTTTGGGTCAGTGACAGTTCACACTGGGGTTTTGGGGGCAGTGGCTGTTCACACAAGAGGTTTGGGGTCAGTGACAGTTCTTACTGGGAGTTTGGGGTTTGGGGCAGTGACAGTTCACATTGGGGTTTTGGAGCAATGACAGTTCACATTGGGGGTTTTGGGGACAGTGACAGTTCACACTGGGAGTTTGGGGTCAGTGACAGGTCTTACTGAGAGTTTCGGGTTTGGAGCAGTGACAGTACACATTGGGGGTTTGGGGGCAGTGACAGTACACACAAGGGGTTTGGGGGCAATGACAGCTGAGACAAGGGGTTTGGTGCCAGTAACAGTTCACATTGGGGATTTGGGGGCAGTTACTGTTCACACTGGGGGTTTGGGGCAGTGACATTTCACACTGAGGATTTAGGGGCAGTGACAGTTCACACTGGGGTTTTGGGGCAGTGACAGTTCACACTGGGGATATGGAGCAGTGACAGTTCACACTGAGAGTTTAGGATTTGGGCGCAGTGCCAGTTCACACTGGGGGTTTGGGTCAGTGACAGTTCACACTGAGGATTTAGGGGCAGTGACAGTTCACACTGGGGTTTTGGGGCAGTGCCAGTTCACACTGGGGGTTTGGGTCAGTGACAGTTCACACTGAGGATTTAGGGGCAGTGACAGTTCACACTGGGGGTTTTGGGATTTCAGGGCAGTGTCAGTTCACACTTGGGGTTTTGGGGACAGTGACATTTCACACTCGGTGTTTTGGTGCGGTGACAGTGCACACTGGGATTTTGGGGTTTGGGGTCAGCGACAGTTCACACTGGGGGTTTTCGGGACAGTGAAACTTCACACTGGGGCTTTGGGGGACACTGGCAGTTCACACTTGAGTTTTAGAGCAGTAACAGTTCACATTGGAGGTCTGGGGGACAGTGACAGTTCACATTGGGGATTTTGGGGCAGTGACATTACACACAAGGGGTTTGGGGGCAATGACAGCTGAGACAAGGGGTTTGGGGGCAGTAACAGTTCACATTAGGGGTTTGGGGGGCAGTGACAATTCAGACTGGGTGTTTGGGGGCAGTGACAGTTCACACACCATGCTTTTGAGGGCAGTTACAGGTCACACTGCAGTTTTGGGGGCAGTGACAGCTCACACTGTGGGTTTGGAGGCAGTGACAGTTCACACTGGGGATTTGAGGCAGTGGCAGTTCACACTGAAAATTGGGAATTTGGAGGCAGTGACAGTTCGCACTTGGGTTTGGGGGCAGTGACAGTTCACACTGGGTGTTTCGGGGCAGTGACATTTCACACTATGGCTTTTGGGGCTGTGACAGTTCACACCATGTGTTTCAGGGCAGTGACAGTTCACACTGGGTGTTTCGGGGCAGTGACAGCTCACACCTTGTGTTTCGGGGCAGTGACAGTTCACACTATGTGTTTCGGGGCAGTGACAGTTCACACTATGTGTTTCGGGGCAGTGAAAGTTCACACTGGGTGTGTCGGGGCAGTGACAGTTCACACTATGGGTTTTGGGGCTGTGACAGTTCACACTATGGGTTTTAAGGCTGTGACAGTTCACACTATGTGTTTCGGGGCAGTGAAAGTTCACACTGGGTGTGTCGGGGCTGTGACAGTTCACACAATGGGTTTGAGGCGGTGACAGTTCACACTATGTGTTTCGGGGCAGTGACAGTTCACACTGGGTTTTTCGGGGCAGTGACAGTTCACACTATGGGTTTCGGGGCAGTGACAGTTCACACTATGTGTTTCGGGGCAGTGACAGTTCACACTATGTGTTTCGGGGCAGTGACAGTTCACACTGGGGTTTTGGGGGCAGTGGCTGTTCACACAAGGGGTTTGGGTCAGTGGCAGTTCACACTGGGGCTTGGGGGCAGTGACAGTTCACACAAGGGGTTTCGGTCAGTGACAGTTCACACTGGGGTTTGGGGTCAGTGACAGTTCACACAAGGGGTTTGGGTCAGTGGCAGTTCACACTGGGGATTTGGGGGCAGTGACTGTTCAAACTGGGTGTTTTGGGGCAGTGACAGTTCACACAGGTTGTTTGGGGGCTGTGACAGTTCACACAAGGGGTTTGGGTCAGTGACAGTTCACACTGGGGTTTGGGGGCAGTGACAGTTCACACAAGGGGTTTCGGTCAGTGACAGTTCACACTGGGGTTTGGGGTCAGTGACAGTTCACACAAGGGGTTTGGGGTCAGTGAAAGTTCACACTGGGGGTTTTGGGGTGGTGACAGTGCACACTGGGAGTTTCGCAGTTGGCGTCAGTGACAGTTCTTACTGCGAGTTTGGGGCAGTGACAGTTCACACTGAGTTTGGGATTTCGGGGCAGTGACAGTTCACACAAGGGATTTCGGGGCAGTGACAGTTCACACTGGGGGTTTGAGTCAGTGACAGTTCGCACTTGGGTTTGGGATTTGGGGGCAGGGACAGTTCACACTGGGTGTTTCGGGGACAGTGACTGTTGAAACTGGAGGTTTGGGGCAGTGACAGTTCACACTATGGTTTTTGGGGCTGTGACAGTTCACACCATGTGTTTCAGGGCATTGTCAGTTCACACTGGGTGTTTCGGGGCATTGGCAGTTCACACTGGGTGTTTCGGGGCAGTGACAGTTCACACCATGTGTTTCGGGGCAGTGACAGTTCACACTGGGTGTTTCGGGGCTGTGACAGTTCACACTATGTGTTTCGGGGCAGTGACAGTTCACACTGGGTGTTTCGGGGCAGTGACAGTTCACACTGGGTGTTTCGGGGCAGTGACAGTTCACACTATGGGTTTGGGTCAGTGACAGTTCACACAGGTTGTTTGGGGGCAGTGACAGTTCACACAAGGGGTTTGGGTCAGTGACAGTTCACACTGGGGTTTGGGGGCAGTGACAGTTCACACAAGGGGTTTCGGTCAGTGACAGTTCACACAAGGGGTTTGGGGGCAGTGACAGTTCACACTGGGTGTTTCGGGGCAGTGACAGTTCACACTGGGTGTTTCGGGGCAGTGACAGTTCACACTGGGGTTTGGGTCAGTGACAGTTCACACTGGGGTTTGGGGGCAGTGACAGTTCACACAAGGGGTTTCGGTCAGTGACAGTTCACACAAGGGGTTTGGGGGCAGTGACAGTTCACATTGGGTGTTTGGGGGCAGTGACAGTTCACACTGGGTGTTTCGGGGCAGTGACAGTTCACACAAGGGGTTTGGGGGCTGTGACAGTTCACGCCATGTGTTTCGGGGCAGTGACAGTTCACACTGGGTGTTTCGGGGCAGTGACAGTTCACACTGGGGTTTGGGGGCAGTGACAGTTCACACCGGGTGTTTCAGGGCAGTGACAGTTCACACGATGGGTTTTGGGGCTGTGACAGTTCACACTGGGTGTTTCGGGGCAGTGACAGTTCACACTATGTGTTTCGGGGCAGTGACAGTTCACACTATGTGTTTCAGGGCAGTGACAGTTCACACTTGGTGTTTCGGGGCAGTGACAGTTCACACTATGGGTTTGGGTCAGTGACAGTTCACACTGGGGTTTTGGGGGCAGTGGCTGTTCACACAAGGGGTTTGGGTCACTGGCAGTTCACACTGGGGATTTGGGGGCAGTGACTGTTCAAACTGGGTGTTTCGGGGCAGTGACAGTTCACACAGGTTGTTTGGGGGCTGTGACAGTTCACACAAGGGGTTTCGGTCAGTGACAGTTCACACAAGGGGTTTGGGGTCAGTGACAGTTCACACTGGGGGTTTTGGGGTGGTGACAGTGCACACTGGGAGTTTCGCAGTTGGCGTCAGTGACAGTCCTTACTGCGGGTTTGGGGCAGTGACATTTCACACTGGGTGTTTTGGGGCAGTGACAGTTCACAGTGGGAGGTTGGGGTCAGTGACAGTGCACAGTGGGTGTTTTGGGGTCAGTGACAGTTCACACTGGGTGTTTTGGGGCAGTGACAGTGCACACTGGGAGTTTCGCAGTTGGCGTCATTGACAGTTCTTACTGGGAGTTTAGGATTTGGCGGCAGTGACAGTTCAAACTGGGGGTTTGGGGACAGTGACAGTTCACACAAGGGGTTTGGGGGCAGTGACAGTTCAAACTGGGGGTTTGATTCAGTGACAGTTCACATTGAAAATTTGGGATTTGGAGGCAGTGACAGTTCACACAGAGTTTGGGATTTCGGGGCAGTGACAGTTCACACTGGAGGTTTGAGTCAGTGACAGTTCACACAGAGTTTGGGATTTCGGGGCAGTGACAGTTCACACTGGGTGTTTGAGTCAGTGACAGTTCACACTAGGGGTTTGAGTCAGTGACAGTTCACACAGAGTTTGGGATTTCGGGGCAGTGACAGTTCACACTGGGGGTTTGAGTCAGTGACAGTTCACACAGAGTTTGGGATTTCGGGGCAGTGACAGTTCACACTGGGGGTTTGAGTCAGTGACAGTTCACACTAGGGGTTTGAGTCAGTGACAGTTCACAAAGAGTTTGGGATTTCGGGGCAGTGACAGTTCACACTGGGGGTTTGAGTCAGTGACAGTTCACACAGTGTTTGGGATTTTGGGGCAGTGACAGTTCACACTGGGGGTTTGAGTCAGTGACAGTTCACACTAGGGGTTTGAGTCAGTGACAGTTCACACAGAGTTTGGGATTTCAGGGCAGTGACAGTTCACACTGGGGGTTTGAGTCAGTGACAGTTCACACAGGGTTTGGGATTTCGGGGCAGTGACAGTTCACACTGGGGGTTTGAGTCAGTGACAGTTCACACTAGGGGTTTGAGTCAGTGACAGTTCACAAAGAGTTTGGGATTTCGGGGCAGTGACAGTTCACACTGGGGGTTTGAGTCAGTGACAGTTCACACAGTGTTTGGGATTTCGGGGCAGTGACAGTTCACACTGGGGGTTTGAGTCAGTGACAGTTCACACAGGGTTTGGGATTTCGGGGCAGTGACAGTTCACACTGGGGGTTTGAGTCAGTGACAGTTCACACTAGGGGTTTGAGTCAGTGACAGTTCACAAAGAGTTTGGGATTTCGGGGCAGTGACAGTTCACACTGGGGGTTTGAGTCAGTGACAGTTCACACAGTGTTTGGGATTTCGGGGCAGTGACAGTTCACACTGGGGGTTTGAGTCAGTGACAGTTCACACTAGGGGTTTGAGTCAGTGACAGTTCACACAGAGTTTGGGATTTCGGGGCAGTGACAGTTCACACTGGGGGTTTGAGTCAGTGACAGTTCACACCAGGGGTTTGAGTCAGTGACAGTTCACACAGAGTTTGGGATTTCGGGGCAGTGACAGTTCACACTGGGGGTTTGAGTCAGTGACAGTTCACACAGAGTTTGGGATTTTGGGGCAGTGACAGTTCACACTGGGGGTTTGAGTCAGTGACAGTTCACACTGGGGGTTTGAGTCAGTGACAGTTCACACTGAAAATGTGGGATATCGGGGCAGTGACAGTTCACACTATGGTTCTTGGGGCTGTGACAGTTCACACCATGTGTTTCGGGGAAGTGACAGCTCACACTGGGTGTTTCAGGGCAGTGACAGTTCACACTGGGTGTTTCGGGGCAGTGACAGTTCACACTGGGTGTTTCAGGGCAGTGACAGTTCACACTGGGTGTTTCGGGGCAGTGACAGTTCACACTATGGGGTTGGGTCAGTGGCAGTTCACACTGGGGTTTTGGGGGCAGTGGCTGTTCACACAAGGGGTTTGGGTCAGTGGCATTTCACACTGGGGATTTGGGGGCAGTGACAGTTCAAACTGGGTGTTTCGGGGCAGTGACAGTTCACACAGGTTGTTTGGGGTCAGTGACAGTTCACACAAGGGGTATGGGTCAGTGACAGTTCACACTGGGTATGGAGGCAGTGACAGTTCACACAAGGGGTTTCGGTCAGTGACAGTTCACACTGGGGTTTGGGGGCAGTGACAGTTCACGCCATGTGTTTCGGGGCAGTGACAGTTCACACTGGGTGTTTCGGGGCAGTGACAGTTCACACCGGGTGTTTCGGGGCAGTGACAGTTCACACGATGTGTTTCGGGGCAGTGACAGTTCACACTGGGTGTTTCGGGGCAGTGACAGTTCACACTGGGTGTTTCGGGGCAGTGACAGTTCACACTATGGGTTTTGGGGCTGTGACAGTTCACACTATGTGTTTCGGGGCAGTGACAGTTCACACTGGGTGTTTCGGGGCTGTGACAGTTCACACTATGTGTTTAAGGGCAGTGACAGTTCACACTATGCGTTTCGGGGCAGTGACAGTTCACACTGGGTGTTTCGGGGCAGTGACTGATCACACTATGGGTTTTGGAGCTGTGACAGTTCACACTGGGTGTTTCGGGGTAGTGACAGTTCACACTATGTGTTTCAGGGCAGTGACAGTTCACACTATGGGTTTTGGAGCTGTGACAGTTCACACTATATGTTTCGGGGCAGTGACAATACATACTGGGTGTTTCGGGGCAGTGACAGTTCACACTGGGTGTTTCGGGGCAGTGACAGTTCACACTATGGGATTGAGGCTGTGACAGTTCACACTATGGGTTTCGGGGCAGTGACAGTTCACACTGGGTGTTTCGGGGCAGTGACAGTTCACACTGGGTGTTTCGGGGCAGTGACAGTTCACACTATGGGATTGAGGCTGTGACAGTTCACACTATGGGTTTCGGGGCAGTGACAGTTCACACTGGGTGTTTCGGGGCAGTGACAGTTCACACTATGTGTTTCGGGGCAGTGACAGTTCACACTATGGGTTTCGGGGCAGTGACAGTTCACACTGGGTGTTTCGGGCAGTGACAGTTCACACTATGGGTTTCGGGGCAGTGACAGTTCACACTATGTGTTTCGGGGCAGTGACAGTTCACACTATGGGTTTCGGGGCAGTGACAGTTCACACTGGGTGTTTCGGGGCAGTGACAGTTCACACTATGGGTTTCGGGGCAGTGACAGTTCACACTGGGTGTTTCGGGGCAGTGACAGTTCACACTATGTGTTTCGGGGCAGTGACAGTTCACACTATGGGTTTCGGGTCAGTGACAGTTCACACTGGGTGTTTCGGGGCTGTGACAGTTCACACTATGTGTTTCGGGGCAGTGACAGTTCACACTGGGTGTTTCGGGGCTGTGACAGTTCACACTATGTGTTTCGGGGCAGTGACAGTTCAAACTGGGTGTTTCGGGGCAGTGACAGTTCACACTATGTGTTTCGGGGCAGTGACAGTTCACACTGGGTGTTTCGGGGCTGTGACAGTTCACACTATGTGTTTCGGGGCAGTGACAGTTCACACTATGTGTTTCGGGGCTGTGACAGTTCACACTATGTGTATCGGGGCAGTGACAGTTCACACTGGGGGTTTGGGGTCAGTGAAAGTTCACACAAGGGGTTTGGGTCAGTGACAGTTCACACAAGGGGTTTGGGGGCAGTGACAGTTCACACCAGGGGTTTGGGTCAGTGACAGTTCACACTGGGGTTTGGGGGCAGTGACAGTTCACACAAGGGTTTTCGGTCAGTGACAGTTCACACTGGGGTTTGGGGGCAGTAACAGTTCACACAAGGGGTTTGGGTCAGTGACAGTTCACACTGGGGTTTGGGGGCAGTGACAGTTCACACAAGGGGTTTCGGTCAGTGACAGTTCACACTAGGATTTGGGGGCAGTGACAGTTCACACTGGGGTTTGGGGGCAGTGACAGTTCACACAAGGGGTTTGGGTCAGTGACAGTTCAGACAAGGGGTTTGGGTCAGTGACAGTTCACACTGGGGTTTGGGGCAGTGACAGTTCACACAAGGGGTTTCGGTCAGTGACAGTTCACACAAGGGGTTTGGGTCAGTGACAGTTCACACTGGGGTTTGGGGGCAGTGACCGTTCACACTATGGGTTTTGGGGCAGTGACAGTTCACACTATGTGTTTCGGGGCAGTGACAGTTCACATTGGGTGTTTCGGGGCAGTGACAGTTCACACCATGTGTTTCGGGGCAGTGACAGTTCACACTGTGTGTTTCGGGGCAGTGACAGTTCACACTATGTGTTTTGGGGCTGTGACAGTTCACACTATGTGTTTCGGGGCAGTGACAGTTCACACTGGGTGTTTCGGGGCTGTGACAGTTCACACTATGTGTTTCGGGGCAGTGACAGTTCACACTGGGTGTTTCGGGGCAGTGACAGTTCACACTATGGGTTTTGGGGCTGTGACAGTTCACACTATGTGTTTCGGGGCAGTGACAGTTCACACTGGGTGTTTCGGGGCTGTGACAGTTCACACTATGTGTTTCGGGGCAGTGATAGTTCACACTGGGTGTTTCGGGGCAGTGACAGTTCACACTGGGTGTTTCGGGGCAGTGACAGTTCACACTATGGGTTTTGGGGCTGTGACAGTTCACACTCTGTGTTTTGGGGCAGTGACAGTTCACACTATGGGTTTTGAGGCTGTGACAGTTCACACTATGTGTTTCGGGGCAGTGACAGTTCACACTGTGGGTTTGGGTCAGTGGCAGTTCACACTGGGTGTTTTGGGGTAAGTGACAGTTCACACTGGGGTTTTGAGGGCAGTGACTGTTCACACAAGGGATTTGGGTCAGTGGCAGTTCACACAAGGGATTTGGGGGCAGTGACTGTTCAAACTGGGTGTTTCGGGGCAGTGACAGTTCACACAGTTTGTTTGGGGGCAGTGACAGTTCACACAATGGGTTTGGGTCAGTGACAGTTCACACTGGGGTTTGGGGGCAGTGACAGTTCACACTGGGGTTTGGGGGCCGTGACAGTTCACACTGGGGTTTGGGGGCAGTGACAGTTCACACTAGGGTTTTGAGGACAGTGACATTTCACACTCTGTGTTTTGGTGCGGTGACCGTGCACACTGGGAGTTTGGGGTTTGGGGTCAGTGACAGTTCACACTATGTGTTTCGGGGCAGTGACAGTGCACACTATGTGTATCGGGGCAGTGACAGTTCACACTGGGTGTTTCGGGGCAGTGACAGTTCACACTGGGGTTTGGGGGCAGTGACAGTTCACACAAGGGGTTTCGGTCAGTGACAGTTCACACTGGGGTTTGGGGGCAGTGACAGTTCATACAAGACGTTTGGGTCAGTGACAGTTCACACTGGGGTTTGGGGGCCGTGACAGTTCACACTGGGGTTTGGGGGCAGTGACAGTTCACACTGGGGTTTGGGGGCCGTGACTGTTCACACTGGGGTTTGGGGGCAGTGACAGTTCACACTAGGGTTTTGAGGACAGTGACATTTCACACTCTGTGTTTTGGTGCGGTGACCGTGCACACTGGGAGTTTGGGGTTTGGGGTCAGTGACAGTTCACACTATGTGTTTCGGGGCAGTGACAGTGCACACTATGTGTATCGGGGCAGTGACAGTTCACACTATGGGTTTGAGGCTGTGACAGTTCACACTATGTGTTTCGGGGCAGTGACAGTTCACACTGGGTGTTTCGGGGCAGTGACAGTTCACACTCTGTGTTTCGGGGCAGTGACAGTTCACACTGGGTGTTTCGGGGCAGTGACAGTTCACACTGGGTGTTTCGGGGCAGTGACAGTTCACACTATGGGGTTGGGTCAGTGGCAGTTCACACTGGGGTTTTGGGGGCAGTGGCTGTTCACACAAGGGGTTTGGGTCAGTGGCATTTCACACTGGGGATTTGGGGGCAGTGACAGTTCAAACTGGGTGTTTCGGGGCAGTGACAGTTCACACAGGTTGTTTGGGGTCAGTGACAGTTCACACAAGGGGTATGGGTCAGTGACAGTTCACACTGGGTATGGAGGCAGTGACAGTTCACACAAGGGGTTTCGGTCAGTGACAGTTCACACTGGGGTTTGGGGGCAGTGACAGTTCACACTGGGGTTTGGGGGCCGTGACAGTTCACACTGGGGTTTGGGGGCAGTGACAGTTCACACTAGGGTTTTGAGGACAGTGACATTTCACACTCTGTGTTTTGGTGCGGTGACCGTGCACACTGGGAGTTTGGGGTTTGGGGTCAGTGACAGTTCACACTATGTGTTTCGGGGCAGTGACAGTGCACACTATGTGTATCGGGGCAGTGACAGTTCACACTGGGTGTTTCGGGGCAGTGACAGTTCACACTGGGGTTTGGGGGCAGTGACAGTTCACACAAGGGGTTTCGGTCAGTGACAGTTCACACTGGGGTTTGGGGGCAGTGACAGTTCATACAAGACGTTTGGGTCAGTGACAGTTCACACTGGGGTTTGGGGGCCGTGACAGTTCACACTGGGGTTTGGGGGCAGTGACAGTTCACACTGGGGTTTGGGGGCCGTGACTGTTCACACTGGGGTTTGGGGGCAGTGACAGTTCACACTAGGGTTTTGAGGACAGTGACATTTCACACTCTGTGTTTTGGTGCGGTGACCGTGCACACTGGGAGTTTGGGGTTTGGGGTCAGTGACAGTTCACACTATGTGTTTCGGGGCAGTGACAGTGCACACTATGTGTATCGGGGCAGTGACAGTTCACACTATGGGTTTGAGGCTGTGACAGTTCACACTATGTGTTTCGGGGCAGTGACAGTTCACACTGGGTGTTTCGGGGCAGTGACAGTTCACACTCTGTGTTTCGGGGCAGTGACAGTTCACACTGGGTGTTTCGGGGCAGTGACAGTTCACACTGGGTGTTTCGGGGCAGTGACAGTTCACACTATGGGGTTGGGTCAGTGGCAGTTCACACTGGGGTTTTGGGGGCAGTGGCTGTTCACACAAGGGGTTTGGGTCAGTGGCATTTCACACTGGGGATTTGGGGGCAGTGACAGTTCAAACTGGGTGTTTCGGGGCAGTGACAGTTCACACAGGTTGTTTGGGGTCAGTGACAGTTCACACAAGGGGTATGGGTCAGTGACAGTTCACACTGGGTATGGAGGCAGTGACAGTTCACACAAGGGGTTTCGGTCAGTGACAGTTCACACTGGGGTTTGGGGGCAGTGACAGTTCATACAAGACGTTTGGGTCAGTGACAGTTCACACTGGGGTTTGGGGGCCGTGACAGTTCACACTGGGGTTTGGGGGCAGTGACAGTTCACACTGGGGTTTGGGGGCCGTGACTGTTCACACTGGGGTTTGGGGGCAGTGACAGTTCACACTAGGGTTTTGAGGACAGTGACATTTCACACTCTGTGTTTTGGTGCGGTGACCGTGCACACTGGGAGTTTGGGGTTTGGGGTCAGTGACAGTTCACACTATGTGTTTCGGGGCAGTGACAGTGCACACTATGTGTATCGGGGCAGTGACAGTTCACACTATGGGTTTGAGGCTGTGACAGTTCACACTATGTGTTTCGGGGCAGTGACAGTTCACACTGGGTGTTTCGGGGCAGTGACAGTTCACACTCTGTGTTTCGGGGCAGTGACAGTTCACACTGGGTGTTTCGGGGCAGTGACAGTTCACACTGGGTGTTTCGGGGCAGTGACAGTTCACACTATGGGGTTGGGTCAGTGGCAGTTCACACTGGGGTTTTGGGGGCAGTGGCTGTTCACACAAGGGGTTTGGGTCAGTGGCATTTCACACTGGGGATTTGGGGGCAGTGACAGTTCAAACTGGGTGTTTCGGGGCAGTGACAGTTCACACAGGTTGTTTGGGGTCAGTGACAGTTCACACAAGGGGTATGGGTCAGTGACAGTTCACACTGGGTATGGAGGCAGTGACAGTTCACACAAGGGGTTTCGGTCAGTGACAGTTCACACTGGGTGTTTCGGGGCAGTGACAGTTCACACTGGGTGTTTCGGGGCAGTGACAGTTCACACCGGGTGTTTCGGGGCAGTGACAGTTCACACTATGTGTTTCGGGGCAGTGACAGTTCACACTGGGTGTTTCGGGGCAGTGACAGTTCACACTGGGTGTTTCGGGGCAGTGACAGTTCACACTATGGGTTTTGGGGCTGTGACAGTTCACACTATGTGTTTCGGGGCAGTGACAGTTCACACTGGGTGTTTCGGGGCAGTGACAGTTCACACTGTGTGTTTCGGGGCAGTGACTGATCACACTATGGGTTTTGGAGCTGTGACAGTTCACACTGGGTGTTTCGGGGTAGTGACAGTTCACACTATGTGTTTCAGGGCAGTGACAGTTCACACTATGGGTTTTGGAGCTGTGACAGTTCACACTATATGTTTCGGGGCAGTGACAATTCACACTGGGTGTTTCGGGGCAGTGACAGTTCACACTATGTGATTTGGGGCAGTGACAGTTCACACTGGGTGTTTCGGGGCAGTGACAGTTCACACTATGGGTTTCGGGTCAGTGACAGTTCACACTGTGGGTTTCGGGTCAGTGACAGTTCACACTATGTGTTTCGGGGCAGTGACAGTTCACACTGTGGGTTTCGGGTCAGTGACAGTTCACACTATGTGTTTCGGGGCAGTGACAGTTCACACTGTGGGTTTCGGGTCAGTGACAGTTCACACTATGGGTTTCGGGTCAGTGACAGTTCACACTATGTGATTTGGGGCAGTGACAGTTCACACTATGGGTTTCGGGTCAGTGACAGTTCACACTATGTGTTTCGGGGCAGTGACAGTTCACACTATGTGTTTCGGGGCAGTGACAGTTCACACTGGGTGTTTCGGGGCAGTGACAGTTCACACTATGTGTTTCGGGGCAGTGACAGTTCACACTGGGTGTTTCGGGGCAGTGACAGTTCACACTATGTGTTTCGGGGCAGTGACAGTTCACACTATGTGTATCGGGGCAGTGACAGTTCACACTATGGGTTTGAGGCAGTGACAGTTCACACTGGGTGTTTCGGGGCTGTGACAGTTCACACTATGTGTTTCGGGGCAGTGACAGTTCACACTATGTGTTTCGGGGCAGTGACAGTTCACACTATGTGTATCGGGGCAGTGACAGTTCACACTATGGGTTTGAGGCAGTGACAGTTCACACTGGGTGTTTCGGGTCAGTGACAGTTCACACTATGTGATTCGGGGCAGTGACAGTTCACACTATGGGTTTGAGGCAGTGACAGTTCACACTGGGTGTTTCGGGTCAGTGACAGTTCACACTATGTGTTTCGGGGCAGTGACAGTTCACGCTGGGTGTTTCGGGGCAGTGACAGTTCACACTGGGTGTTTCGGGGCTGTGACAGTTCACACTCTGTGTTTCGGGGCAGTGACAGTTCACACTATGGGTTTTGAGGCTGTGACAGTTCACACTATGTGTTTCGGGGCAGTGACAGTTCACACTGTGGGTTTGGGTCAGTGGCAGTTCACACTGGGTGTTTTGGGGTAAGTGAAAGTTCACACTGGGGTTTTGAGGGCAGTGACTGTTCACACAAGGGATTTGGGTCAGTCGCAGTTCACACAAGGGATTTGGGGGCAGTGACTGTTCAAACTGGGTGTTTCGGGGCAGTGACAGTTCACACAGTTTGTTTGGGGGCAGTGACAGTTCACACAATGGGTTTGGGTCAGTGACAGTTCACACTGGGGTTTGGGGGCCGTGACAGTTCACACTGGGGTTTGGGGGCCGTGACAGTTCACACTGGGGTTTGGGGGCAGTGACAGTTCACACTAGGGTTTTGAGGACAGTGACATTTCACACTCTGTGTTTTGGTGCGGTGACCGTGCACACTGGGAGTTTGGGGTTTGGGGTCAGTGACAGTTCACACTATGTGTTTCGGGGCAGTGACAGTGCACACTATGTGTATCGGGGCAGTGACAGTTCACACTGGGTGTTTCGGGGCAGTGACAGTTCACACTGGGGTTTGGGGGCAGTGACAGTTCACACAAGGGGTTTCGGTCAGTGACAGTTCACACTGGGGTTTGGGGGCAGTGACAGTTCATACAAGACGTTTGGGTCAGTGACAGTTCACACTGGGGTTTGGGGGCCGTGACAGTTCACACTGGGGTTTGGGGGCAGTGACAGTTCACACTGGGGTTTGGGGGCCGTGACAGTTCACACTGGGGTTTGGGGGCAGTGACAGTTCACACTAGGGTTTTGAGGACAGTGACATTTCACACTCTGTGTTTTGGTGCGGTGACCGTGCACACTGGGAGTTTGGGGTTTGGGGTCAGTGACAGTTCACACTATGTGTTTCGGGGCAGTGACAGTGCACACTATGTGTATCGGGGCAGTGACAGTTCACACTATGGGTTTGAGGCTGTGACAGTTCACACTATGTGTTTCGGGGCAGTGACAGTTCACACTGGGTGTTTCGGGGCAGTGACAGTTCACACTCTGTGTTTCGGGGCAGTGACAGTTCACACTGGGTGTTTCGGGGCAGTGACAGTTCACACTATGGGTTTTGGGGCTGTGACAGTTCACACTATGTGTTTCGGGGCAGTGACAGTTCACACTGGGTGTTTCGGGGCTGTGACAGTTCACACTATGTGTTTCAGGGCAGTGACAGTTCACACTGGGTGTTTCGGGGCAGTGACAGTTCACACTGGGTGTTTCGGGGCAGTGACAGATCACACTATGGGTTTTGGAGCTGTGACAGTTCACACTGGGTGTTTTGGGTCAGTGACTGTTCACACAAGGGGTTTGGAGGCAGTGACAGTTCACACAAGGGGTTTGGAGGCAGTGACAGTTCACACAAGGGGTTTCGGTCAGTGACAGTTCACACAAGGGGTTTGGAGGCAGTGACAGTTCACACAAGGGGTTTGGGTCAGTGACAGTTCACACTGGGGTTTGGGGGCAGTGACAGTTCACACCAGGGGTTTGGGTCAGTGACAGTTCACACTGGGGTTTGGGGGCAGTGACAGTTCACACAAGGGTTTTCGGTCAGTGACAGTTCACACTGGGGTTTGGGGGCAGTGACAGTTCACACAAGGGGTTTGGGTCAGTGACAGTTCACACAAGGGGTTTCGGTCAGTGACAGTTCACACAAGGGGTTTGGAGGCAGTGACAGTTCACACAAGGGGTTTGGGTCAGTGACAGTTCACACTGGGGTTTGGGGGCAGTGACAGTTCACACCAGGGGTTTGGGTCAGTGACATTTCACACTGGGGTTTGGGGGCAGTGACAGTTCACACAAGGGTTTTCGGTCAGTGACAGTTCACACTGGGGTTTGGGGGCAGTGACAGTTCACACAAGGGGTTTGGGTCAGTGACAGTTCACACTGGGGTTTGGGGGCAGTGACAGTTCACACAAGGGGTTTCGGTCAGTGACAGTTCACACTGGGGTTTGGGGGCAGTGACAGTTCACACTGGGGTTTGGGGGCAGTGACAGTTCACACAAGGTGTTTGGGTCAGTGACAGTTCAGACAAGGGGTTTGGGTCAGTGACAGTTCACACTGGGGTTTGGGGGCAGTGACAGTTCACACAAGGGGTTTCGGTCAGTGACAGTTCACACTGGGGTTTGGGGGCAGTGACAGTTCACACTATGGGTTTCGGGGCAGTGACAGTTCACACTATGGGTTTGAGGCTGTGACAGTTCACACTATGTGTTTCGGGGCAGTGACAGTTCACACTGGGTGTTTCGGGGCAGTGACAGTTCACACTCTGTGTTTCGGGGCAGTGACAGTTCACACTGGGTGTTTCGGGGCAGTGACAGTTCACACTATGGGTTTTGGGGCTGTGACAGTTCACACTATGTGTTTCGGGGCAGTGACAGTTCACACTGGGTGTTTCGGGGCTGTGACAGTTCACACTATGTGTTTCAGGGCAGTGACAGTTCACACTGGGTGTTTCGGGGCAGTGACAGTTCACACTGGGTGTTTCGGGGCAGTGACAGATCACACTATGGGTTTTGGAGCTGTGACAGTTCACACTGGGTGTTTTGGGTCAGTGACTGTTCACACAAGGGGTTTGGAGGCAGTGACAGTTCACACAAGGGGTTTGGAGGCAGTGACAGTTCACACAAGGGGTTTTGGTCAGTGACAGTTCACACAAGGGGTTTGGAGGCAGTGACAGTTCACACAAGGGGTTTGGGTCAGTGACAGTTCACACTGGGGTTTGGGGGCAGTGACAGTTCACACCAGGGGTTTGGGTCAGTGACAGTTCACACTGGGGTTTGGGGGCAGTGACAGTTCACACAAGGGTTTTCGGTCAGTGACAGTTCACACTGGGGTTTGGGGGCAGTGACAGTTCACACAAGGGGTTTGGGTCAGTGACAGTTCACACAAGGGGTTTCGGTCAGTGACAGTTCACACAAGGGGTTTGGAGGCAGTGACAGTTCACACAAGGGGTTTGGGTCAGTGACAGTTCACACTGGGGTTTGGGGGCAGTGACAGTTCACACCAGGGGTTTGGGTCAGTGACATTTCACACTGGGGTTTGGGGGCAGTGACAGTTCACACAAGGGTTTTCGGTCAGTGACAGTTCACACTGGGGTTTGGGGGCAGTGACAGTTCACACAAGGGGTTTGGGTCAGTGACAGTTCACACTGGGGTTTGGGGGCAGTGACAGTTCACACAAGGGGTTTCGGTCAGTGACAGTTCACACTGGGGTTTGGGGGCAGTGACAGTTCACACTGGGGTTTGGGGGCAGTGACAGTTCACACAAGGTGTTTGGGTCAGTGACAGTTCAGACAAGGGGTTTGGGTCAGTGACAGTTCACACTGGGGTTTGGGGGCAGTGACAGTTCACACAAGGGGTTTCGGTCAGTGACAGTTCACACTGGGGTTTGGGGGCAGTGACAGTTCACACTATGGGTTTCGGGGCAGTGACAGTTCACACTGGGTGTTTCGGGGCAGTGACAGTTCACACTATGTGTTTCGGGGCAGTGACAGTTCACACTATGTGTTTCGGGGCAGTGACAGTTCACACTGGGTGTTTCGGGGCTGTGACAGTTCACACTGGGTGTTTCGGGGCAGTGACAGTTCACACTATGGGTTTTGGGGCTGTGACAGGTCACACTATGTGTTTCGGGGCAGTGACAGTTCACACTGTGGGTTTGGGTCAGTGGCAGTTCACACTGGGTGTTTTGGGGTCAGTGACAGTTCACACTGGGGTTTTGGGGGCAGTGACTGTTCACACAAGGGGTTTGGGTCAGTGGCAGTTCACACAAGGGATTTGGGGGCAGTGACTGTTCAAACTGGGTGTTTCGGGGCAGTGACAGTTCACACAGTTTGTTTGGGGGCAGTGACAGTTCACACAAGGGGTTTGGGTCAGTGACAGTTCACACTGGGGTTTGGGGGCAGTGACAGTTCACACAAGGGGTTTGGTCAGTGACAGTTCATACAAGACGTTTGGGTCAGTGACAGTTCACACTGGGGTTTGGGGGCCGTGACAGTTCACACTGGGGTTTGGGGGCAGTGACAGTTCACACTGGGGTTTGGGGGCCGTGACAGTTCACACTGGGGTTTGGGGGCAGTGACAGTTCACACTAGGGTTTTGAGGACAGTGACATTTCACACTCTGTGTTTTGGTGCGGTGACCGTGCACACTGGGAGTTTGGGGTTTGGGGTCAGTGACAGTTCACACTGGGGGTTTTGGCGTGGTGACAGTGCACACTGGGAGATTCGCAGTTGGCGCCAGTGACAGTTCTTACTGTGAGTTTGGGGCAGTGACAGTTCACACTGGCAGTTTGGGGTCAGTGACAATTCACACTGGGTGTTATGGGGCAGTGACAGTTCAAACTGGGAGTTTGGGGTCAGTGACAATTCACACTGGGTGTTTTGGGGTCAGTGACAGTTCACACTGGGTGTTTTGGGGCAGCGACAATGCACACTGGGAGTTTGGGGTCAGTGACAGTTCTTACTGGGAGTTTAGGGTTTGGAGGCAGTGACAGTTCACACAAGGGTTTTCGGGGCAGTGACAGTTCACACTGAAAATTTGGGATTTGGAGGCAGTGACAGTTCACACAGAGTTCGGGATTTCGGGGCAGTGACAGTTCACACTGGGGGTTTGAGTCAGTGACAGTTCACACTGAAAATGTGGGATATCGGGGCAGTGTCAGTTCGCACTTGGGTTTGGGTCAGTGACAGTTCACACTAGGGGTTTGGGATTTGGGGGCAGGGTCAGTTCACATTGGGTGTTGCGGGGCAGTCACAGTTCACACAAGGGGTTTTGGGGACAGTCCCTGTTGAAACTGCAGGTTTGGGGCAGTAACAGTTCACACTATGGTTTTTGGGGCAGTGACAGTTCACACCATGTGTTTCAGGGCATTGTCAGTTCACACTGGGTGCTTCGGGGCAGTGACAGTTCACACCACCTGTTTCGGGGCAGTGACAGTTCACACTGGGTGTTTCGGGGCAGTGACAGTTCACACTATGTGTTTCGGGGCAGTGACAGTTCACACTGGGTGTTTCGGGGCAGTGACACTTCACACTATGTGTTTCGGGGCAGTGACAGTTCACACTCTGGGTTTTGAGGCTGTGACAGTTCACACTATGTGTTTCAGGGCAGTGACAGTTCACACTGGGTGTTTCGGGGCAGTGACAGTTCACACTATGTGTTTCGGGGCAGTGACAGTTCACACTGGGTGTTTCGGGGCAGTGACACTTCACACTATGTGTTTCGGGGCAGTGACAGTTCACACTGGGTGTTTCGGGGCAGTGACATTTCACACTATGGGTTTGGGTCAGAAACAGTTCACACTATGTGTTTCGGGGCAGTGACAGTTCACACTGGGTGTTTTGGGGCAGTGACACTTCACACTATGTGTTTCGGGGCAGTGACAGTTCACACTGGGTGTTTCGGGGCAGTGACATTTCACACTATGGGTTTGGGTCAGAAACAGTTCACACTATGTGTTTCGGGTCAGTGACAGTTCACACTATGTGATTTGGGGCAGTGACAGTTCACACTATGGGTTTTGGGGCTGTGACAGTTCACACTATGTGTTTCAGGGCAGTGACAGTTCACACTGGGTGTTTCGGGGCAGTGACATTTCACACTATGGGTTTGGGTCAGAAACAGTTCACACTGGGGTTTTGGGGGCAGTGACTGTTCACACAAGGGGTTTTGGGTCAGTGGCAGTTCACACTGGGGATTTGGGGGCACTGACTGTTCAAACTGGGTGTTTCGGGGCAGTGACAGTTCACACAGGTTGTTTGGGGGCAGTGACAGTTCACACAAGGGGTATGGGTCAGTGACAGTTCACACAAGGGGTTTGGGTCAGTGACAGTTCACACTGGGGTTTGGGGGCAGTGACAGTTCACACAAGGGGTTTCGGTCTGTGACAGTTCACACCAGGGGTTTGGGTCAGTGACAGTTCACACTGGGGTTTGGGGGCAGTGACAGTTCACACAAGGGGTTTCGGTCAGTGACAGTTCACACCAGGGGTTTGGGTCAGTGACATTTCACACTGGTGTTTTGGGGGCCGTGACAGTTCACACTATGTGTTTTGGGGCTGTGACAGTTCACACTACGTGTTTCGGGGCAGTGACAGTTCACACTGGGTGTTTCGGGGCAGTGACAGTTCACACCATGTGTTTCGGGGCAGTGACAGTTCACACTGGGTGTTTCGGGGCAGTGACAGTTCACACTGGGGTTTTGGGGGCAGTGACAGTTCACACTGGGGTTTTGGGGGGCAGTGACAGTTCAAACTGTGGGTTTGGGGCAGTGACACTTCACACTGGGGTTTTGGGGGCAGTGACAGTTCACACTGGGGTTTTTGGGGACAGTGACAGTTCACACTGGGGTTTTGGATGGTGACAATTCACACTGGGGTTTTGGAGCAGTGACAGTTCACATTGGGGGTTTGGGGGGCAGTGACAGTTCACATTGGGGATTTGGGGCAGTGACAGTTCACACAAGGGGTTTGGGGGCAGTGACAGTTCACATTGGGGGTTTCAGGGCAGTGACAGTACACACAAGGGGTTTGGGGGCAATGACTGCTGAGACAAGGGGTTTGGGGGCAGTGACAGTTCACACTGTGGATTTGAGGCAGTGGCAGTTTACACTGAAAATTTGGGATTTGGAGGCAGTGACAGTTCACACTGAAAATTTGGGATTTGGAGGCAGTGACAAAAGAACAAAGAACAAAGAACAAAGAAAATTACAGCACAGGAACAGGCCCTTAGGCCCTCCAAGCCTACGCCGATCCAAATCCTCTATCTAAACCTGTCACCTATTTTCTAAGGGTCTGTATCTCTTTACTTCCAGCCCATTCATGTATCTGTCTCGATACATCTTAAAAGACGCTATCGTGCCCGCGTCTACCACCTCCGCTGGTAATGCGTTCCAGGCACCCACCACCCTCTGCGTAAAGAACTTTCCACGCATATCCCCCCTAAACTTTTCCCCTTTCACTTTGAACTCGTGTCCCCTTGTAATTGAATCCCCCACTCTGGGAAAAAGCTTCTTGCTATCCACCCTGTCTATACCTCTCATGATTTTGTACACCTCAATTAGGTCCCCCCTCAACCTCCGTCTTTCTAATGAAAATAATCCTAATCTACTCAACCTCTCTTCATAGCTAGCGCCCTCCGTACCAGGCAACATCCTGGTGAACCTCCTCTGCACCCTCTCCAAAGCATCCACATCCTTTTGGTAATGTGGTGACCAGAACTGCACGCAGTATTCCAAATGTGGCCGAACCAAAGTCCTATACAACTGTAACATGACCTGCCAACTCTTGTACTCAATACCCCGTCCGATGAAGGAAAGCATGCCGTATGCTTTCTTGACCACTCTATTCACCTGCGTTGCCACCTTCAGGGAACAATGGACCTGAACACCCAAATCTCTCTGTACATCAATTTTCCCCAGGACTTTTCCATTTACTGTATAATTCACTCTTGAATTGGATCTTCCAAAATGCATCACTTCGCATTTGCCCTGATTGAACTCCATCTGCCATTTCTCTGCCCAACTCTCCAGTCTATCTATATTCTGCTGTATTCTCTGACAGTCCCCTTCAGTATCTGCTACTCCACCAACCTTAGTGTCGTCTGCAAACTTGCTAATCAGACCACCTATACTTTCCTCCAAATCATTGATGTATATCACAAACAACAGTTGTCCCAGCACGGATCCCTGTGGAACACCACTGGTCACACGTCTCCATTTTGAGAAACTCCCTTCCACTGCTACTCTCTGTCTCCTGTTGCCCAGCCAGTTCTTTATCCATCTAGCTAGTACACCCTGGACCCCATGCGCCTTCACTTTCTCCATCAGCCTACCATGGGGAACCTTATCAAACGCCTTACTGAAGTCCATGTATATGACATCTACAGCCCTTCCCTCATCAATCAACTTTGTCACTTCCTCAAAGAATTCTATTAAGTTGGTAAGACATGACCTTCCCTGCACAAAACCATGTTGCCTATCACTGATAAGCCCATTTTCTTCCAGATGGGAATAGATCCTATCCCTCAGTATCTTCTCCAGCAGCTTCCCTACTACTGACGTCAGGCTCACCGGTCTATAATTACCTGGATTTTCCCTGCTACCCTTCTTAAACAAGGGGACAACATTAGCAATTCTCCAGTCCTCCGGGACCTCACCCGTGTTTAAGGATGCTGCAAATATATCTATTAAGGCCCCAACTATTTCCTCTCGCTTCCCACAGTAACCTGGGATAGATCCCATCCGAACCTGGGGACTTGGACACCTTAATGCCTTTTAGAATACCCAATACTTCCTCCCTCCTTATGCCGAATTGACCTAGAGTAATCAAACATCTGTCCCTAACTTCAACATCCGTCATGTCCCTCTCCTCGGTGAATACCGATGCACAGTTCACACAGAGTTTGGGATTTCGGGGCAGTGACAGTTCACACTGGGGGTTTGAGTCAGTGAGAGTTCACACTGAAAATGTGGGATATCGGGGCAGTGACAGTTCACACTGGGTGTTTCGGGGCAGTGACAGTTCACACCATGTGTTTCGGGGCAGTGACAGTTCACACTGGGTGTTTCGGGGCAGTGACAGTTCACACTGGGTGTTTCGGGGCAGTGGCAGTTCACACCATGTGTTTCGGGGCAGTGACAGTTCACACTGGGTGTTTCGGGGCAGTGACAGTTCACACTGGGTGTTTCGGGGCAGTGACAGTTCACACTATGTGTTTCGGGGCAGTGACAGTTCACACTATGGGTTTGGGTCAGTGACAGTTCACACTGGGTGTTTCGGGGCAGTGACAGTTCACACTGGGTGTTTCGGGGCAGTGACAGTTCACATTGGGTGTTTCGGGGCAGTGACAGTTCACATTGGGGATTTGGGGCAGTGACAGTTCACATTGGGGGTTTGGGGGCAGTGACAGGACACACAAGGGGTTTGGAGGCAATGACAGCTGGGACAAGGGTTTGGGGGGTAGTGACAATTCAGATTGGGGGCTTGGGGGGCAGTGACAGTTCACACTGTGGTTTTGAGGGCAGTTACAGGTCACACTGCAGATTTGGGCGCAGTGACAGCTCACACTGTGGGTGTGGGGACAGTGACAGTTCACACTGGGGATTTGAGGCAGTGACAGTTCAAACTGGGGTTTTGGGGCAGTGACAGTTCACACTGGGGATTTGAGGCAGTGACAGTTCACACTGGGTGTTTGGGGCAGTGACAGTTCACACTGAGGACTTAGGGGCAGTGACAGTTCACACTGGGGATTTGAGGCAGTGACAGTTCACACTGGGTGTTTGGGGCAGTGACAGTTCACACTGAGGACTTAGGGGCAGTGACAGTTCACACTGGGGGTTTGGGGCAGTGACAGGTCACACTGCAGATTTGGGGGCAGTGACCATTCACATTGGGGATTTGGGGGCAGTGACCGTTCACACTGGGGGTTTGGGTCAGTGACAGTTCACACTGGGGGTTTTGGGATTTCGGGGCAGTGACAGTTCACACTTGGGGTTTTGGGGACAGAAACATTTCACACTCGGTGTTTTGGTGCGGTAACAGTGCACACTGGTATTTTGGGGGTTGGGGTCAGCAACAGTTCACACTGCGTGTTTTCGGGGCAGTGACAGTTCACACTGGGGTTTTGGGGGCAGTGACTGTTCAAATTGAGGGTTTGGGGCAGTGACAGTTCACACTGGGGTTTTGGGGCAGTGACAGTTCACACTGGGGATTTGAGGCAGTGATAGTTCACAATCGGGTTTTAAGGCAGTGACAGTTCACACTGGGTGTTTGGGGCAGTGACAGTTCACACTGGCTGTTTGGGGCAGTGACAGTTCACACTGGGGTTTTGCGGCAGTGACAGTTCACACTGGCTGTTTGGGGCAGTGACAGTTCACACTGGGGTTTTGCGGCAGTGACAGTTCACACTGGGTGTTTGGGGCAGTGACAGTTCACACTGGGGTTTTGGGGCAGTGACAATTCACACTGGGGGTTTGGGGCAGTGACTGTTCACACTGGGGATTTGGGGCAGTGCCAGTTCACAATAGGGATTTGGGGCAGTGAAGTTCACACTGAGAGTTTAGGATTTGGGGACAGTGCCAGTTCACATTGGGGGTTTGGGTCAGTGACAGTTCACACTGGGGGTTTCGGGATTTTTGGGCAGTGTCAGTTCACACTTGGGGCTTTGGGGACAGAAACATTTCACACTCGGTGTTTTGGTGCGGTGACAGTGCACACTGGTATTTTGGGGTTTGGGGTCAGCGACAGTTCACACTGGGTGTTTTCGGGGCAGTGACAGTTCACACTGGGGTTTTGGGGGCAGTGACTGTTCAAACTGGGGGTTTGGGGCAGTGACAGTTCACACTGGGATTTTGGGGGCAGTGACAGTTCACAATGGGGTTTGGGGGCAGTGACAGTTCACAATGGGGATTTGAGGCAGTGGCAGTTCACACTGGGGGTTTGGGGACAGTGACAGTTCACACAAGGGGTTTGGGGACAGTAACAGTTCACACTGGGGGTTTGGGGGACAGTGATAGTTCACACTGGGAGTTTGGGGTCAGTGACAGTTCTTACTGGGAGTTTGGGGTTTGGGGCAGTGACAGTACACATTGAGGGTATGGAGGCAGTGACAGTACACACAAGGGTTTTGGGGACAATGACAGCTGAGACAAGGGGTTTGGGGGCTGTAACAGTTCACATTGGGGATTTGGGGGAAGTTACTGTTCACACTGGGGTTTTGGGGCAGTGACAGTTCACACTGGGGGTTTGGGGCAGTGATAGTTCACACTGGGAGTTTTGGGATTTCGGGGCAGTGACAGTTCACACTGGGGGTTTTGGGATTTCGGGGCAGTGACAGTTCACACTCGGTGTTTTGGGGTGGTGACAGTTCACACTGGGGATTTTGGGGACAGTGACAGTTCACACTGGGGGGTTTGAAGGCAGTGACAGTTCACACTGTGGTTTTGGGGGCAGTAGCAGGTCACACTGCAGATTTGGGGGCAGTGACAGCTCACACTGTGGATTTGGGGGCGGTGACAGTTCACACTGGGGTTTTGGGGCAGTGACAGTTCACACTGTGGATTTGAGGCAGTGACAGTTCACACTGGGGTTTTGAGGCAGTGACAGTTCACACTGGGTGTTTGGGGCAGTGACAGTTCACACTGGGTGTTTGGGGCAGTGACAGTTCACACTGAGGATTTAGGGGCAGTGACAGTTCACACTGGGGGTTTGGGGCAGTGACAGTTCACACTGGGGGTTTGGGGCAGTGACAGGTCCCACTGCAGATTTGGGGGCAGTGACCATTCACATTGGGGATTTGGGGGCAGTGACCGTTCACACTGGGGATTTGGGGCAGTGACAGTTCACACTGGGGATTTGGGGCTGTGGCAGTTCACACTGAGAGTTTAGGATTTGGGGACAGTGCCAGTTCACACTGGGGGTTTGGGTCAGTGACAGTTCACACTGGGGGTTTTGGGATTTCGGGGTAGTGACAGTTCACACTTGGGGCTTTGGGGACAGAAACATTTCACACTCGGTGTTTTGGTGCAGTGACAGTGCACACTGGTATTTTGGGGTTTGGGGTCAGCGACAGTTCACACTGGGTGTTTTCGGGGCAGTGACAGTTCACACTGGGGTTTTGGGGGCAGTGACTGTTCAAACTGGGGTTTTGGGGGCAGTGACTGTTCAAACTGGGGGTTTGGGGCAGTGACAGTTCACACTGGGGTTTGGGGGCAGTGACAGTTCACAATGGGGTTTGGGGGCAGTGACAGTTCACAATGGGGATTTGAGGCAGTGGCAGTTCACACTGGGGGTTTGGGGACAGTGACAGTTCACACAAGGGGTTTGGGGGACAGTAACAGTTCACACTGGGGGTTTGGGGGACAGTGATAGTTCACACTGGGAGTTTGGGGTCAGTGACAGTTCTTACTGGGAGTTTGGGGTTTGGGGCAGTGACAGTACACATTGAGGGTATGGAGGCAGTGACAGTACACACAAGGGTTTTGGGGGCAATGACAGCTGAGACAAGGGGTTTGGGGGCTGTAACAGTTCACATTGGGGATTTGGGGGCAGTTACTGTTCACACTGGGGTTTTGGGGCAGTGACAATTCACACTGGGGTTTTGGGGCAGTGACAGTTCACACTGGGGGTTTGGGGCAGTGACAGTTCACACTGGGGGTTTGGGGCAGTGACAGTTCACACTGGGAGTTTTGGGATTTCGGGGCAGTGACAGTTCACACTGGGGGTTTTGGGATTTCGGGGCAGTGACAGTTCACACTCGGTGTTTTGGGGTGGTGACAGTGCATACTGGGAGTTTGGGGTTTGGAGCAGTGACAGTTCACACTGAGAATTTAGGATTTGAGGGCAGTGACAGTTCACACTGGGAGTTTGGGGTTTGGAGCAGTGACAGTTCACACTGGGGTTTTGGAGCAGTGACAGTTCACATTGGGGGTTTGGGGGCAGTGAGAGTACACACAAGGGGTTTGGGGGCAATGACAGCTGAGACAAGGGGCTTGGGGGCAGTAACAGTTCACATTAGGGCTTTTGTGGCAGTGACAGTTCACATTGGGGGTTTGGGGCAGCAACAGGTCACACTGCAGATTTGGGGGCAGTGACCGTTCACATTGGGGATTTGGGGGCAGTGACCGTTCACACTGCGGATTTGGAGCAGTGACACTTCACACTGGGGATTTGGGGCAGTGGTAGTTCACACTGGGGATTTGGGGCAGTGGCAGTTCGCACTGAGAATTTAGGATTTGGGGGCAGTGACAGTTCACACTGGGGTTTGGGGGCAGTGACAGTTCACAATGGGGATTTGAGGCAGTGGCAGTTCACACTGGGGGTTTGGGGACAGTGACAGTTCACACAAGGGGTTTGGGGACAGTAACAGTTCACACTGGGGGTTTGGGAGACAGTGATAGTTCACACTGGGGCTTTGGGGGCAGTGAGAGTACACACAAGGGGTTTGGGGGCAATGACAGCTGAGACAAGGGGCTTGGGGGCAGTAACACTTCACATTAGGGGTTTGGGGCAGTGACAGGTCACACTGCAGATATGGGGGCAGTGACCATTCACATTGGGGATTTGTGGGCAGTGACCGTTCACACTGGGGATTTGGGGCAGTGACACTTCACATGGGGGATTTGTGGCAGTGGTAGTTCACACTGGGGATTTGGGGCAGTGACAATTCACACTGGGAATTTGGGGCAGTGACAGTTCACACTGGGGGTTTGTGGCAGTGACAGTTCACACTGAGAATTTGGGATTTGGAGGCAGTGACAGTTCACACTGAGAATTTGGGATTTGAAGGCAATGACAGTTCACACTGGGGTTTGAGGGCAGAGTCAGTTCACACTGGGGGGTTTGCCAGCAGTGACAGCACACACTGGAGGTTTAGGGGAAGAGTCAGTTCACGTTGGGGATTTGGGGACAGAGTCAGTTCACGTTGGGGATTTGGGGGCAGAGGTAGTTCACGTTGGGGATTTGGGGGCAGAGTCAGTTCACGTTGGGGATTTGGGGGCAGTCAGTACACGTTGGGGGTTTGGGGGCAGAGTCAGTTCACGTTGGGGATTTGGGGGCAGAGTCAGTTCACGCTGGGGATTTGGGGGCAGAGTCAGTTCACGTTGGGGATTTGGGGGCCGAGTCAGTTCACGTTGGGGGTTTGGGGACAGAGTCAGTTCACGCTGGGGATTTGGGGGCAGAGTCAGTTCACGTTGGGGTTTTGGGGGCAGAGTCAGTTCACGTTGGGGATTTGGGGGCAGAGTCAGTTCACGTTGGGGATTTGGGGGCAGAGGTAGTTCACGTTGGGGATTTGGGGGCAGAGTCAGTTCACGTTGGGGATTTGGGGGCAGTCAGTACACGTTGGGGGTTTGGGGGCAGAGTCAGTTCACGTTGGGGATTTGGGGGCAGAGTCAGTTCACGTTGGGGATTTGGGGGCAGAGTCAGTTCACGGTGGGGATTTTGGGGCAGAGGCAGTTCACGCTGGGGATTTGGGGGCAGAGTCAGTTCACGTTGGGGATTTGGGGGCCGAGTCAGTTCACGTTGGGGGTTTGGGGACAGAGTCAGTTCACGCTGGGGATTTGGGGGCAGAGTCAGTTCACGTTGGGGTTTTGGGGGCAGAGTCAGTTCACGTTGGGGATTTGGGGGCAGAGTCAGTTCACGTTGGGGTTTTGGGGACAGTGACAGTTCACGTTGGGGATTTGGGGGCAGTGACAGTTCACGTTGGGGATTTGGGGGCAGAGTAGGTTCACGTTGGGAATTTGGGGGCAGAGTCAGTACACGCTGGGGATTTGGGGGCAGAGTCAGTTCACGTTGGGGTTTTGGGGACAGTGACAGTTCACGTTGGGGATTTGGGGGCAGTGACAGTTCACGTTGGGTATTTGGGGGCAGAGTCAGTTCACGTTGGGGGTTTGGGGGCAGAGTCAGTTCACGTTGGGGATTTGGGGGCAGAGTCAGCTCATGCTGGGGATTTGGGGGCAGAGTCAGTTCACGTTGGGGGTTTGGGGGCAGAGTCAGTTCACGCTGGGGATTTGGGGGCAGAGTCAGTTCACGTTGGGGTTTTGGGGGCAGAGTCAGTTCACGTTGGGGATTTGGGGGCAGAGTCAGTTCACGTTGGGGTTTTGGGGGCAGAGTCAGTTCACGTTGGGGATTTGGGGGCAGAGTCAGTTCACGTTGGGGGTTTGGGGACAGAGTCAGTTCACGATGGGGATTTGGGGGCAGAGTCAGTTCACGCTGGGGATTTGGGGGCAGAGTCAGTTCACGTTGTGGATTTGGGGGCAGAGTCAGTTCACGTTGGGGTTTTGGGGGCAGAGTCAGTTCACGTTGGGGATTTGGGGGCAGAGTCAGTTCACGTTGGGGATTTGGGGGCAGAGTCAGTTCACGTTGGGGATTTGGGGGCAGAGTCAGTTCACGTTGGGGGTTTGGGGACAGAGTCAGTTCACGCTGGGGATTTGGGGGCAGAGTCAGTTCACGTTGGGGATTTGGGGGCAGAGTCAGTTCACGTTGGGGTTTTGGGGGCAGAGTCAGTTCACGTTGGGGATTTGGGGGCAGAGTCAGTTCACGTTGGGGTTTTGGGGGCAGAGTCAGTTCATGTTGGGGATTTGGGGGCAGAGTCAGTTCACATTGGGGGTTTGGGGGCAGAGTCAGTTCACGCTGGGGATTTGGGGGCAGAGTCAGTTCACGTTGGGGATTTGGGGGCAGAGTCAGTTCACGTTGGGGTTTTGGGGGCAGTGACAGTTCACGTTGTGGATTTGGGGGCAGAGTCAGTTCACGTTGGGGTTTTGGGGGCAGAGTCAGTTCACGTTGGGGATTTGGGGGCAGAGTCAGTTCACGTTGTGGATTTGGGGGCAGAGTCAGTTCACGTTGGGGATTTTGGGGCAGAGGCAGTTCACGCTGGGGATTTGGGGGCAGAGTCAGTTCACGTTGGGGATTTGGGGGCAGAGTCAGTTCACGTTGGGGGTTTGGGGACAGAGTCAGTTCACGCTGGGGATTTGGGGGCAGAGTCACTTCACGTTGGGGATTTGGGGGCAGAGTCAGTTCACGTTGGGGTTTTGGGGGCAGAGTCAGTTCACGTTGGGGATTTGGGGGCAGAGTCAGTTCACGTTGGGGTTTTGGGGGCAGAGTCAGTTCACGTTGGGGATTTGGGGGCAGAGTCAGTTCACGTTGGGGGTTTGGGGGCAGAGTCAGTTCACGCTGGGGATTTGGGGACAGAGTCAGTTCACGTTGGGGATTTGGGGGCAGAGTCAGTTCACGTTGGGGTTTTGGGGGCAGTGACAGTTCACGTTGTGGATTTGGGGGCAGAGTCAGTTCACGTTGGGGATTTGGGGGCAGAGTCAGTTCACGCTGGGGATTTGGGGGCAGAGTCAGTTCACGTTGTGGATTTGGGGGCAGAGTCAGTTCACGCTGGGGATTTGGGGGCAGAGTCAGTTCACGTTGGGGTTTTGGGGGCAGAGTCAGTTCACGTTGGGGATTTGGGGGCAGAGTCAGTTCACGTTGTGGATTTGGGGGCAGAGTCAGTTCACGTTGGGGTTTTGGGGGCAGAGTCAGTTCACGTTGGGGATTTGGGGGCAGAGTCAGTTCACGCTGGGGATTTGCGGGAAGAGTCAGTTCACGTTGGGGGTTTGGGGGCAGAGTCAGTTCACGCTGGGGATTTGGGGGCAGAGTCAGTTCACGTTGGGGTTTTGGGGGCAGAGTCAGTTCACGTTGGGGATTTAGGGGCAGAGTCAGTTCACGTTGGGGTTTTGGGGGCAGAGTCAGTTCACGTTGGGGATTTGGGGGCAGAGTCAGTTCACGTTGGGGGTTTGGGGACAGAGTCAGTTCACGATGGGGATTTGGGGGCAGAGTCAGTTCATGCTGGGGATTTGGGGGCAGAGTCAGTTCACGTTGTGGATTTGGGGGCAGAGTCAGTTCACGTTGGGGTTTTGGGGGCAGAGTCAGTTCACGTTGGGGATTTGGGGGCAGAGTCAGTTCACGTTGGGGATTTGGGGGCAGAGTCAGTTCACGTTGGGGATTTGGGGGCAGAGTCAGTTCACGTTGGGGATTTGGGGGCAGAGTCAGTTCACGTTGGGGGTTTGGGGACAGAGTCAGTTCACGCTGGGGATTTGGGGGCAGAGTCAGTTCACGTTGGGGATTTGGGGGCAGAGTCAGTTCACGTTGGGGTTTTGGGGGCAGAGTCAGTTCACGTTGGGGTTTTGGGGGCAGAGTCAGTTCACGTTGGGGATTTGGGGGCAAAGTCAGTTCACGTTGGGGGTTTGGGGGCAGAGTCAGTTCACGCTGGGGATTAGGGGGCAGAGTCAGTTCACGTTGTGGATTTGGGGGCAGAGTCAGTTCACGTTGGGGATTTGGGGGCAGAGTCAGTTCACGTTGGGGTTTTGGGGGCAGTGACAGTTCACGTTGTGGATTTGGGGGCAGAGTCAGTTCACGCTGGGGATTTGGGGGCAGAGTCAGTTCACGTTGGGGATTTGGGGGCAGAGTCAGTTCACGTTGGGGTTTTGGGGGCAGTGACAGTTCACGTTGTGGATTTCGGGGCAGAGTCAGTTCACGTTGGGGTTTTGGGGGCAGAGTCAGTTCACGTTGGGGATTTGGGGGCAGAGTCAGTTCACGCTGGGGATTTGGGGGCAGAGTCAGTTCACGTTGGGGATTTGGGGGCAGAGTCAGTTCACGTTGGGGTTTTGGGGGCAGTGACAGTTCACGTTGTGGATTTGGGGGCAGAGTCAGTTCACGTTGGGGTTTTGGGGGCAGTGTCAGTTCACGTTGGGGATTTGGGGGCAGAGTCAGTTCACGTTGGGGATTTGGGGGCAGAGTCAGTTCACGTTGTGGATTTGGGGGCAGAGTAAGTTCACGTTGGGGATTTTGGGGCAGAGGCAGTTCACGCTGGGGATTTGGGGGCAGAGTCAGTTCACGTTGGGGATTTGGGGGCAGAGTCAGTTCACGTTGGGGGTTTGGGGACAGAGTCAGTTCACGCTGGGGATTTGGGGGCAGAGTCAGTTCACGTTGGGGATTTGGGGGCAGAGTCAGTTCACGTTGGGGTTTTGGGGGCAGAGTCAGTTCACGTTGGGGATTTGGGGGCAGAGTCAGTTCACGTTGGGGTTTTGGGGGCAGAGTCAGTTCACGTTGGGGATTTGGGGGCAGAGTCAGTTCACGTTGGGGGTTTGGGGCAGAGTCAGTTCACGCTGGGGATTTGGGGACAGAGTCAGTTCACGTTGGGGATTTGGGGGCAGAGTCAGTTCACGTTTGGGTTTTGGGGGCAGTGACAGTTCACGTTGTGGATTTGGGGGCAGAGTCAGTTCACGGTGGGGATTTGGGGGCAGAGTCAGTTCACGCTGGGGATTTGGGGGCAGAGTCAGTTCACGTTGGGGTTTTGGGGGCAGAGTCAGTTAACGTTGGGGATTTGGGGGCAGAGTCAGTTCACGTTGTGGATTTGGGGGCAGAGTCAGTTCACGTTGGGGTTTTGGGGGCAGAGTCAGTTCACGTTGGGGATTTGGGGGCAGAGTCAGTTCACGCTGGGGATTTGGGGGCAGAGTCAGTTCACGTTGGGGGTTTGGGGGCAGAGTCAGTTCACGCTGGGGATTTGGGGGCAGAGTCAGTTCACGTTGGGGTTTTGGGGGCAGAGTCAGTTCACGTTGGGGATTTGGGGGCAGAGTCAGTTCACGTTGGGGTTTTGGGGGCAGAGTCAGTTCACGTTGGGGATTTGGGGGCAGAGTCAGTTCACGTTGGGGGTTTGGGGACAGAGTCAGTTCACGATGGGGATTTGGGGGCAGAGTCAGTTCACGCTGGGGATTTGGGGGCAGAGTCAGTTCACGTTGTGGATTTGGGGGCAGAGTCAGTTCACGTTGGGGTTTTGGGGGCAGAGTCAGTTCACGTTGGGGATTTGGGGGCAGAGTCAGTTCACGTTGGGGATTTGGGGGCAGAGTCAGTTCACGTTGGGGATTTGGGGGCAGAGTCAGTTCATGTTGGGGATTTGGGGGCAGAGTCAGTTCACGTTGGGGATTTGGGGGCAGAGTCAGTTCACGTTGGTGGTTTGGGGACAGAGTCAGTTCACGCTGGGGATTTGGGGGCAGAGTCAGTTCACGTTGGGGATTTGGGGGCAGAGTCAGTTCACGTTGGGGTTTTGGGGGCAGAGTCAGTTCACGTTGGGGATTTGGGGGCAGAGTCAGTTCACGTTGGGGTTTTGGGGGCAGAGTCAGTTCATGTTGGGGATTTGGGGGCAGAGTCAGTTCACGTTGGGGGTTTGGGGGCAGAGTCAGTTCACGCTGGGGATTTGGGGGCAGAGTCAGTTCACGTTGGGGTTTTGGGGGCAGTGACAGTTCACGTTGTGGATTTGGGGGCAGAGTCAGTTCACGTTGGGGTTTTGGGGGCAGTGACAGTTCACGTTGTGGATTTGGGGGCAGAGTCAGTTCACGTTGGGGTTTTGGGGGCAGAGTCAGTTCACGTTGGGGATTTGGGGGCAGAGTCAGTTCACGTTGGGAATTTGGGGGCAGAGTCAGTTCACGTTGTGGATTTGGGGGCAGAGTCAGTTCACGTTGGGGATTTTGGGGCAGAGGCAGTTCACGCTGGGGATTTGGGGGCAGAGTCAGTTCACGTTGGGGATTTGGGGGCAGAGTCAGTTCACGTTGGGGTTTTGGGGGCAGTGACAGTTCACGTTGTGGATTTGGGGGCAGAGTCAGTTCACGTTGGGGTTTTGGGGGCAGAGTCAGTTCACGTTGGGGATTTGGGGGCAGAGTCAGTTCACGTTGTGGATTTGGGGGCAGAGTCAGTTCACGTTGGGGATTTTGGGGCAGAGGCAGTTCACGCTGGGGATTTGGGGGCAGAGTCAGTTCACGTTGGGGATTTGGGGGCAGAGTCAGTTCACGTTGGGGGTTTGGGGACAGAGTCAGTTCACGCTGGGGATTTGGGGGCAGAGTCAGTTAACGTTGGGGATTTGGGGGCAGAGTCAGTTCACGTTGGGGTTTTGGGGGCAGAGTCAGTTCACGTTGGGGATTTGGGGGCAGAGTCAGTTCACGTTGGGGTTTTGGGGGCAGAGTCAGTTCACGTTGGGGATTTGGGGGCAGAGTCAGTTCACGTTGGGGGTTTGGGGGCAGAGTCAGTTCACGCTGGGGATTTGGGGACAGAGTCAGTTCACGTTGGGGATTTGGGGGCAGAGTCAGTTCACGTTGGGGTTTTGGGGGCAGTGACAGTTCACGTTGTGGATTTGGGGGCAGAGTCAGTTCACGTTGGGGATTTGGGAGAAGAGTCAGTTCACGCTGGGGATTTGGGGGCAGAGTCAGTTCACGTTGTGGATTTGGGGGCAGAGTCAGTTCACGCTGGGGATTTGGGGGCAGAGTCAGTTCACGTTGGGGTTTTGGGGGCAGAGTCAGTTCACGTTGGGGATTTGGGGGCAGAGTCAGTTCACGTTGTGGATTTGGGGGCAGAGTCAGTTCACGTTGGGGTTTTGGGGGCAGAGTCAGTTCACGTTGGGGATTTGGGGGCAGAGTCAGTTCACGCTGGGGATTTGGGGGCAGAGTCAGTTCACGTTGGGGATTTGGGGACAGAGTCAGTTCACGCTGGGGATTTGGGGGCAGAGTCAGTTCACGTTGGGGTTTTGGGGGCAGAGTCAGTTCACGCTGGGGGTTTGGGTGCAGAGTCAGTTCACGTTGGGGTTTTGGGGGCAGAGTCAGTTCACGTTGGGGATTTGGGGGCAGAGTCAGTTCACGCTGGGGATTTGGGGGCAGAGTCAGTTCACGTTGGGGATTTGGGGGCAGAGTCAGTTCACGCTGGGGATTTGGGGGCAGAGTCAGTTCACGCTGGGGATTTGGGGGTAGAGTCAGTTCACGCTGGGGATTTGGGGGCAGAGTCAGTTCACGCTGGGGATTTGGAGGCAGAGTCAGTTCACGCTGGGGATTTGGGGGCAGAGTCAGTTCACGTTGGGGATTTGGGGGCAGAGTCAGTTCACGTTGGGGTTTTGGGGGCAGAGGCAGTTCACGTTGGGGATTTGGGGGGCAGAGTCAGTTCACGTTGGGGGTTTGGGGGCAGAGTCAGTTCACACTGGGGATTTGGGGGCAGAGTCAGTTCACGTTGGGGATTTGGGGGCAGAGTCAGTTCACGTTGGGGTTTTGGGGACAGTGACAGTTCACGTTGGGGATTTGGGGGCAGTGACAGTTCACGTTGGGGATTTGGGGGCAGAGTCAGTTCACGTTGGGGATTTGGGGGCAGAGTCAGTTCAGCTGGGGATTTGGGGGCAGAGTCAGTTCACGTTGGGGATTTGGGGACAGTGACAGTTCACGTTGGGGATTTGGGGGCAGTGACAGTTCACATTGGGGGTTTGGGGGCAGAGTCAGTTCACGCTGGGGATTTGGGGGCAGAGTCAGTTCACGTTGGGGTTTTGGGGGCAGAGTCAGTTCACGTTGGGGATTTGGGGGCAGAGTCAGTTCACGTTGGGGATTTGGGGGCAGAGTCAGTTCACGTTGGGGATTTTGGGGCAGAGGCAGTTCACGCTGGGGATTTGGGGGCAGAGTCAGTTCACGTTGGGGATTTGGGGGCAGAGTCAGTTCACGTTGGGGGTTTTGGGGGCAGAGTCAGTTCACGTTGGGGATTTGGGGGCAGAGTCAGTTCACGTTGGGGATTTGGGGGCAGAGTCAGTTCACGTTGGGGATTTGGGGGCAGAGTCAGTTCATGTTGGGGATTTGGGGGCAGAGTCAGTTCACGTTGGGGATTTGGGGGCAGAGTCAGTTCACGTTGGTGGTTTGGGGACAGAGTCAGTTCACGCTGGGGATTTGGGGGCAGAGTCAGTTCACGTTGGGGATTTGGGGGCAGAGTCAGTTCACGTTGGGGATTTGGGGGCAGAGTCAGTTCACGTTGGGGATTTGGGGGCAGAGTCAGTTCACGTTGGGGTTTTGGGGGCAGAGTCAGTTCATGTTGGGGATTTGGGGGCAGAGTCAGTTCACGTTGGGGGTTTGGGGGCAGAGTCAGTTCACACTGGGGATTTGGGGGCAGAGTCAGTTCACGTTGGGGTTTTGGGGGGCAGTGACAGTTCACGTTGTGGATTTGGGGGCAGAGTCAGTTCACGTTGGGGTTTTGGGGGCAGTGACAGTTCACGTTGTGGATTTGGGGGCAGAGTCAGTTCACGTTGGGGTTTTAGGGGCAGAGTCAGTTCACGTTGGGGATTTGGGGGCAGAGTCAGTTCACGTTGGGGATTTGGGGGCAGAGTCAGTTCACGTTGTGGATTTGGGGGCAGAGTCAGTTCACGTTGGGGATTTTGGGGCAGAGGCAGTTCACGCTGGGGATTTGGGGGCAGAGTCAGTTCACGTTGGGGATTTGGGGGCAGAGTCAGTTCACGTTGGGGTTTTGGGGGCAGTGACAGTTCACGTTGTGGATTTGGGGGCAGAGTCAGTTCACGTTGGGGTTTTGGGGGCAGAGTCAGTTCACGTTGGGGATTTGGGGGCAGAGTCAGTTCACGTTGTGGATTTGGGGGCAGAGTCAGTTCACGTTGGGGATTTTGGGGGCAGAGGCAGTTCACGTTGGGGATTTGGGGGCAGAGTCAGTTCACGTTGGGGATTTGGGGGCAGAGTCAGTTCACGTTGGGGGTTTGGGGACAGAGTCAGTTCACGCTGGGGATTTGGGGGCAGAGTCAGTTCACGTTGGGGATTTGGGGGCAGAGTCAGTTCACGTTGGGGTTTTGGGGGCAGAGTCAGTTCACGTTGGGGATTTGGGGGCAGAGTCAGTTCACGTTGGGGTTTTGGGGGCAGAGTCAGTTCACGTTGGGGATTTGGGGGCAGAGTCAGTTCACGTTGGGGGTTTGGGGGCAGAGTCAGTTCACGCTGGGGATTTGGGGACAGAGTCAGTTCACGTTGGGGATTTGGGGGCAGAGTCAGTTCACGTTGGGGTTTTGGGGGCAGTGACAGTTCACGTTGTGGATTTGGGGGCAGAGTCAGTTCACGTTGGGGATTTGGGGGAAGAGTCAGTTCACGCTGGGGATTTGGGGGCAGAGTCAGTTCACGTTGTGGATTTGGGGGCAGAGTCAGTTCACGCTGGGGATTTGGGGGCAGAGTCAGTTCACGTTGGGGTTTTGGGGGCAGAGTCAGTTCACGTTGGGGATTTGGGGGCAGAGTCAGTTCACGTTGTGGATTTGGGGGCAGAGTCAGTTCACGTTGGGGTTTTGGGGGCAGAGTCAGTTCACGTTGGGGATTTGGGGGCAGAGTCAGTTCACGCTGGGGATTTGGGGGCAGAGTCAGTTCACGTTGGGGATTTGGGGACAGAGTCAGTTCACGCTGGGGATTTGGGGGCAGAGTCAGTTCACGTTGGGGTTTTGGGGGCAGAGTCAGTTCACGCTGGGGGTTTGGGTGCAGAGTCAGTTCACGTTGGGGTTTTGGGGGCAGAGTCAGTTCACGTTGGGGATTTGGGGGCAGAGTCAGTTCACGCTGGGGATTTGGGGGCAGAGTCAGTTCACGTTGGGGATTTGGGGGCAGAGTCAGTTCACGCTGGGGATTTGGGGGCAGAGTCAGTTCACGCTGGGGATTTGGGGGTAGAGTCAGTTCACGCTGGGGATTTGGGGGCAGAGTCAGTTCACGCTGGGGATTTGGAGGCAGAGTCAGTTCACGCTGGGGATTTGGGGGCAGAGTCAGTTCACGTTGGGGATTTGGGGCAGAGTCAGTTCACGTTGGGGTTTTGGGGGCAGAGGCAGTTCACGTTGGGGATTTGGGGGCAGAGTCAGTTCACGTTGGGGGTTTGGGGGCAGAGTCAGTTCACGTTGGGGTTTTGGGGGCAGAGTCAGTTCACGTTGGGGATTTGGGGGCAGAGTCAGTTCACGTTGTGGATTGGGGGGCAGAGTCAGTTCACCTTGGGGTTTTGGGGCAGAGTCAGTTCACGTTGGGGATTTGGGGGCAGAGTCAGTTCACGCTGGGGATTTGGGGGCAGAGTCAGTTCACGTTGGGGATTTGGGGACAGAGTCAGTTCACGCTGGGGATTTGGGGGCAGAGTCAGTTCACGTTGGGGTTTTGGGGGCAGAGTCAGTTCACGCTGGGGGTTTGGGTGCAGAGTCAGTTCACGTTGGGGTTTTGGGGGCAGAGTCAGTTCACGTTGGGGATTTGGGGGCAGAGTCAGTTCACGCTGGGGATTTGGGGGCAGAGTCAGTTCACGTTGGGGATTTGGGGGCAGAGTCAGTTCACGCTGGGGATTTGGGGGCAGAGTCAGTTCACGCTGGGGATTTGGGGGTAGAGTCAGTTCACGCTGGGGATTTGGGGGCAGAGTCAGTTCACGCTGGGGATTTGGAGGCAGAGTCAGTTCACGCTGGGGATTTGGGGGCAGAGTCAGTTCACGTTGGGGATTTGGGGGCAGAGTCAGTTCACGTTGGGGTTTTGGGGGCAGAGGCAGTTCACGTTGGGGATTTGGGGCAGAGTCAGTTCACGTTGGGGGTTTGGGGGCAGAGTCAGTTCACACTGGGGATTTGGGGGCAGAGTCAGTTCACGTTGGGGATTTGGGGGCAGAGTCAGTTCACGTTGGGGTTTTGGGGACAGTGACAGTTCACGTTGGGGATTTGGGGGCAGTGACAGTTCACGTTGGGGATTTGGGGGCAGAGTCAGTTCACGTTGGGGATTTGGGGGCAGAGTCAGTTCACGCTGGGGATTTGGGGGCAGAGTCAGTTCACGTTGGGGATTTGGGGACAGTGACAGTTCACGTTGGGGATTTGGGGGCAGTGACAGTTCACATTGGGGGTTTGGGGGCAGAGTCAGTTCACGCTGGGGATTTGGGGGCAGAGTCAGTTCACGTTGGGGTTTTGGGGGCAGAGTCAGTTCACGTTGGGGATTTGGGGGCAGAGTCAGTTCACGTTGGGGATTTGGGGGCAGAGTCAGTTCACGTTGGGGATTTTGGGGCAGAGGCAGTTCACGCTGGGGATTTGGGGGCAGAGTCAGTTCACGTTGGGGATTTGGGGGCAGAGTCAGTTCACGTTGGGGGTTTTGGGGGCAGAGTCAGTTCACGTTGGGGATTTGGGGGCAGAGTCAGTTCACGTTGGGGATTTGGGGGCAGAGTCAGTTCACGTTGGGGATTTGGGGGCAGAGTCAGTTCATGTTGGGGATTTGGGGGCAGAGTCAGTTCACGTTGGGGATTTGGGGGCAGAGTCAGTTCACGTTGGTGGTTTGGGGACAGAGTCAGTTCACGCTGGGGATTTGGGGGCAGAGTCAGTTCACGTTGGGGATTTGGGGGCAGAGTCAGTTCACGTTGGGGATTTGGGGGCAGAGTCAGTTCACGTTGGGGATTTGGGGGCAGAGTCAGTTCACGTTGGGGTTTTGGGGGCAGAGTCAGTTCATGTTGGGGATTTGGGGGCAGAGTCAGTTCACGTTGGGGGTTTGGGGGCAGAGTCAGTTCACACTGGGGATTTGGGGGCAGAGTCAGTTCACGTTGGGGTTTTGGGGGCAGTGACAGTTCACGTTGTGGATTTGGGGGCAGAGTCAGTTCACGTTGGGGTTTTGGGGGCAGTGACAGTTCACGTTGTGGATTTGGGGGCAGAGTCAGTTCACGTTGGGGTTTTAGGGGCAGAGTCAGTTCACGTTGGGGATTTGGGGGCAGAGTCAGTTCACGTTGGGGATTTGGGGGCAGAGTCAGTTCACGTTGTGGATTTGGGGGCAGAGTCAGTTCACGTTGGGGATTTTGGGGCAGAGGCAGTTCACGCTGGGGATTTGGGGGCAGAGTCAGTTCACGTTGGGGATTTGGGGGCAGAGTCAGTTCACGTTGGGGTTTTGGGGGCAGTGACAGTTCACGTTGTGGATTTGGGGGCAGAGTCAGTTCACGTTGGGGTTTTGGGGGCAGAGTCAGTTCACGTTGGGGATTTGGGGGCAGAGTCAGTTCACGTTGTGGATTTGGGGGCAGAGTCAGTTCACGTTGGGGATTTTGGGGCAGAGGCAGTTCACGTTGGGGATTTGGGGGCAGAGTCAGTTCACGTTGGGGATTTGGGGGCAGAGTCAGTTCACGTTGGGGGTTTGGGGACAGAGTCAGTTCACGCTGGGGATTTGGGGGCAGAGTCAGTTCACGTTGGGGATTTGGGGGCAGAGTCAGTTCACGTTGGGGTTTTGGGGGCAGAGTCAGTTCACGTTGGGGATTTGGGGGCAGAGTCAGTTCACGTTGGGGTTTTGGGGGCAGAGTCAGTTCACGTTGGGGATTTGGGGGCAGAGTCAGTTCACGTTGGGGGTTTGGGGGCAGAGTCAGTTCACGCTGGGGATTTGGGGACAGAGTCAGTTCACGTTGGGGATTTGGGGGCAGAGTCAGTTCACGTTGGGGTTTTGGGGGCAGTGACAGTTCACGTTGTGGATTTGGGGGCAGAGTCAGTTCACGTTGGGGATTTGGGGGAAGAGTCAGTTCACGCTGGGGATTTGGGGGCAGAGTCAGTTCACGTTGTGGATTTGGGGGCAGAGTCAGTTCACGCTGGGGATTTGGGGGCAGAGTCAGTTCACGTTGGGGTTTTGGGGGCAGAGTCAGTTCACGTTGGGGATTTGGGGGCAGAGTCAGTTCACGTTGTGGATTTGGGGGCAGAGTCAGTTCACGTTGGGGTTTTGGGGGCAGAGTCAGTTCACGTTGGGGATTTGGGGGCAGAGTCAGTTCACGCTGGGGATTTGGGGGCAGAGTCAGTTCACGTTGGGGATTTGGGGACAGAGTCAGTTCACGCTGGGGATTTGGGGGCAGAGTCAGTTCACGTTGGGGTTTTGGGGGCAGAGTCAGTTCACGCTGGGGGTTTGGGTGCAGAGTCAGTTCACGTTGGGGTTTTGGGGGCAGAGTCAGTTCACGTTGGGGATTTGGGGGCAGAGTCAGTTCACGCTGGGGATTTGGGGGCAGAGTCAGTTCACGTTGGGGATTTGGGGGCAGAGTCAGTTCACGCTGGGGATTTGGGGGCAGAGTCAGTTCACGCTGGGGATTTGGGGGTAGAGTCAGTTCACGCTGGGGATTTGGGGGCAGAGTCAGTTCACGCTGGGGATTTGGAGGCAGAGTCAGTTCACGCTGGGGATTTGGGGGCAGAGTCAGTTCACGTTGGGGATTTGGGGGCAGAGTCAGTTCACGTTGGGGTTTTGGGGGCAGAGGCAGTTCACGTTGGGGATTTGGGGGCAGAGTCAGTTCACGTTGGGGGTTTGGGGGCAGAGTCAGTTCACACTGGGGATTTGGGGGCAGAGTCAGTTCACGTTGGGGATTTGGGGGCAGAGTCAGTTCACGTTGGGGTTTTGGGGACAGTGACAGTTCACGTTGGGGATTTGGGGGCAGTGACAGTTCACGTTGGGGATTTGGGGGCAGAGTCAGTTCACGTTGGGGATTTGGGGGCAGAGTCAGTTCACGCTGGGGATTTGGGGGCAGAGTCAGTTCACGTTGGGGATTTGGGGACAGTGACAGTTCACGTTGGGGATTTGGGGGCAGTGACAGTTCACATTGGGGGTTTGGGGGCAGAGTCAGTTCACGCTGGGGATTTGGGGGCAGAGTCAGTTCACGTTGGGGTTTTGGGGGCAGAGTCAGTTCACGTTGGGGATTTGGGGGCAGAGTCAGTTCACGTTGGGGATTTGGGGGCAGAGTCAGTTCACGTTGGGGATTTTGGGGCAGAGGCAGTTCACGCTGGGGATTTGGGGGCAGAGTCAGTTCACGTTGGGGATTTGGGGGCAGAGTCAGTTCACGTTGGGGGTTTGGGGACAGAGTCAGTTCACGCTGGGGATTTGGGGGCAGAGTCAGTTCACGTTGGGGTTTTGGGGGCAGAGTCAGTTCACGTTGGGGATTTGGGGGCAGAGTCAGTTCACGTTGGGGTTTTGGGGGCAGAGTCAGTTCACGTTGGGGATTTGGGGGCAGAGTCAGTTCACGTTGGGGGTTTGGGGGCAGAGTCAGTTCACGCTGGGGATTTGGGGGCAGAGTCAGTTCACGTTGGGGATTTGGGGGCAGAGTCAGTTCACGTTGGGGTTTTGGGGGCAGTGACAGTTCACGTTGGGGTTTTGGGGGCAGTGTCAGTTCACGTTGTGGATTTGGGGGCAGAGTCAGTTCACGTTGGGGTTTTGGGGGCAGAGTCAGTTCACGTTGGGGATTTGGGGGCAGAGTCAGTTCACGTTGTGGATTTGGGGGCAGAGTCAGTTCACGCTGGGGATTTGGGGGCAGAGTCAGTTCACGTTGTGGATTTGGGGGCAGAGTCAGTTCACGCTGGGGATTTGGGGGCAGAGTCAGTTCACGTTGGGGTTTTGGGGGCAGAGTCAGTTCACGTTGGGGATTTGGGGGCAGAGTCAGTTCACGTTGTGGATTTGGGGGCAGAGTCAGTTCACGTTGGGGATTTGGGGGCAGAGTCAGTTCACGTTGGGGTTTTGGGGGCAGAGTCAGTTCACGTTGGGGATTTGGGGGCAGAGTCAGTTCACGCTGGGGATTTGGGGGCAGAGTCAGTTCACGTTGGGGATTTGGGGGCAGAGTCAGTTCACGTTGGGGATTTGGGGGCAGAGTCAGTTCACGTTGTGGATTTGGGGGCAGAGTCAGTTCACGTTGGGGATTTTGGGGCAGAGGCAGTTCACGCTGGGGATTTGGGGGCAGAGTCAGTTCACGTTGGGGATTTGGGGGCAGAGTCAGTTCACGTTGGGGGTTTGGGGACAGAGTCAGTTCACGCTGGGGATTAGGGGGCAGAGTCAGTTCACGTTGGGGATTTGGGGGCAGAGTCAGTTCACGTTGGGGTTTTGGGGGCAGAGTCAGTTCACGTTGGGGATTTGGGGGCAGAGTCAGTTCACGTTGGGGTTTTGGGGGCAGAGTCAGTTCACGTTGGGGATTTGGGGGCAGAGTCAGTTCACGTTGGGGGTTTGGGGGCAGAATCAGTTCACGCTGGGGATTTGGGGGCAGAGTCAGTTAACGCTGGGGATTTGGGGGCAGAGTCAGTTCACGTTGGGGATTTGGGGGCAGAGTCAGTTCACGTTGGGGTTTTGGGGGCAGTGACAGTTCACGTTGTGGATTTGGGGGCAGAGTCAGTTCACGTTGGGGTTTTGGGGGCAGAGTCAGTTCACGTTGGGGATTTGGGGGCAGAGTCAGTTCACGCTGGGGATTTGGGGGCAGAGTCAGTTCACGTTGGGGTTTTGGGGGCAGTGACAGTTCACGTTGGGGATTTGGGGGCAGTGACAGTTCACGTTGGGGATTTGGGGGCAGAGTCAGTTCACGTTGGGGATTTGGGGGCAGAGTCAGTTCACGCTGGGGATTTGGGGGCAGAGTCAGTTCACGTTGGGGTTTTGGGGACAGTGACAGTTCACGTTGGGTATTTGGGGGCAGTGACAGTTCACATTGGGGGTTTGGGGGCAGAGTCAGTTCACGCTGGGGATTTGGGGGCAGAGTCAGTTCACGTTGGGGTTTTGGGGGCAGAGTCAGTTCACGTTGGGGATTTGGTGGCAGAGTCAGTTCACGTTGGGGATTTGGGGGCAGAGTCAGTTCACGTTGTGGATTTGGGGGCAGAGTCAGTTCACGTTGGGGATTTTGGGGCAGAGGCAGTTCACGCTGGGGATTTGGGGGCAGAGTCAGTTCACGTTGGGGATTTGGGGGCAGAGTCAGTTCACGTTGGGGGTTTGGGGACAGAGTCAGTTCACGCTGGGGATTTGGGGGCAGAGTCAGTTCACGTTGGGGTTTTGGGGGCAGAGTCAGTTCACGTTGGGGATTTGGGGGCAGAGTCAGTTCACGTTGGGGTTTTGGGGGCAGAGTCAGTTCACGTTGGGGATTTGGGGGCAGAGTCAGTTCACGTTGGGGTTTTGGGGGCAGTGTCAGTTCACGTTGTGGATTTGGGGGCAGAGTCAGTTCACGTTGGGGTTTTGGGGGCAGAGTCAGTTCACGTTGGGGATTTGGGGGCAGAGTCAGTTCACGTTGTGGATTTGGGGGCAGAGTCAGTTCACGCTGGGGATTTGGGGGCAGAGTCAGTTCACGTTGTGGATTTGGGGGCAGAGTCAGTTCACGCTGGGGATTTGGGGGCAGAGTCAGTTCACGTTGGGGTTTTGGGGGCAGAGTCAGTTCACGTTGGGGATTTGGGGGCAGAGTCAGTTCACGTTGTGGATTTGGGGGCAGAGTCAGTTCACGTTGGGGATTTGGGGGCAGAGTCAGTTCACGTTGGGGTTTTGGGGGCAGAGTCAGTTCACGTTGGGGATTTGGGGGCAGAGTCAGTTCACGCTGGGGATTTGGGGGCAGAGTCAGTTCACGTTGGGGATTTGGGGACAGAGTCAGTTCACGTTGGGGATTTGGGGACAGAGTCAGTTCACGCTGGGGATTTGGGGGCAGAGTCAGTTCACGTTGGGGATTTGGGGACAGAGTCAGTTCACGCTGGGGATTTGGGGGCAGAGTCAGTTCACGTTGGGGATTTGGGGACAGAGTCAGTTCACGCTGGGGATTTGGGGGCAGAGTCAGTTCACGTTGGGGATTTGGGGACAGAGTCAGTTCACGTTGGGGTTTTGGGGGCAGAGTCAGTTCACGTTGTGGATTTGGGGGCAGAGTCAGTTCACGTTGGGGTTTTGGGGGCAGTGTCAGTTCACGTTGGGGATTTGGGGGCAGAGTCAGTTCACGTTGGGGATTTGGGGGCAGAGTCAGTTCACGTTGTGGATTTGGGGGCAGAGTCAGTTCACGTTGGGGATTTTGGGGCAGAGGCAGTTCACGCTGGGGATTTGGGGGCAGAGTCAGTTCACGTTGGGGATTTGGGGGCAGAGTCAGTTCACGTTGGGGGTTTGGGGACAGAGACAGTTCACGCTGGGGATTAGGGGGCAGAGTCAGTTCACGTTGGGGATTTGGGGGCAGAGTCAGTTCACGTTGGGGTTTTGGGGGCAGAGTCAGTTCACGTTGGGGATTTGGGGGCAGAGTCAGTTCACGTTGGGGTTTTGGGGGCAGAGTCAGTTCACGTTGGGGGTTTGGGGGCAGAGTCAGTTCACGTTGGGGGTTTGGGGGCAGAATCATTTCACGCTGGGGATTTGGGGGCAGAGTCAGTTCACGCTGGGGATTTGGGGGCAGAGTCAGTTCACGTTGGGGATTTGGGGGCAGAGTCAGTTCACGTTGGGGTTTTGGGGGCAGTGACAGTTCACGTTGTGGATTTGGGGGCAGAGTCAGTTCACGTTGGGGTTTTGGGGGCAGAGTCAGTTCACGTTGGCGATTTGGGGGCAGAGTCAGTTCACGCTGGGGATTTGGGGGCAGAGTCAGTTCACGTTGGGGTTTTGGGGGCAGAGTCAGTTCACGTTGGGGATTTGGGGGCAGAGTCAGTTCACGTTGTGGATTTGGGGGCAGAGTCAGTTCACGTTGGGGATTTGGGGGCAGAGTCAGTTCACGTTGGGGTTTTGGGGGCAGAGTCAGTTCACGTTGGGGATTTGGGGGCAGAGTCAGTTCACGCTGGGGATTTGGGGGCAGAGTCAGTTCACGTTGGGGATTTGGGGACAGAGTCAGTTCACGCTGGGGATTTGGGGGCAGAGTCAGTTCACGTTGGGGTTTTGGGGGCAGAGTCAGTTCACGCTGGGGATTTGGGTGCAGAGTCAGTTCACGTTGGGGTTTTGGGGGCAGAGTCAGTTCACGTTGGGGATTTGGGGGCAGAGTCAGTTCACGCTGGGGATTTGGGGGCAGAGTCAGTTCACGCTGGGGATTTGGGGGCAGAGTCAGTTCACGCTGGGGATTTGGGGGCAGAGTCAGTTCACGTTGGGGATTTGGGGGCAGAGTCAGTTCACGTTGGGGTTTTGGGGGCAGAGTCAGTTCACGTTGGGGATTTGGGGGCAGAGTCAGTTCACGTTGGGGGTTTGGGGGCAGAGTCAGTTCACACTGGGGATTTGGGGGCAGAGTCAGTTCACGTTGGGGATTTGGGGGCAGAGTCATTTCACGTTGGGGTTTTGGGGACAGTGACAGTTCACGTTGGGGATTTGGGGGCAGTGACAGTTCACGTTGGGGATTTGGGGCAGAGTCAGTTCACGTTGGGGATTTGGGGGCAGAGTCAGTTCACGCTGGGGATTTGGGGGCAGAGTCAGTTCATGTTGGGGTTTTGGGGACAGTGACAGTTCACGTTGGGGATTTGGGGGCAGTGACAGTTCACGTTGGGGATTTGGGAGCAGAGTCAGTTCACGTTGGGGATATGGGGGCAGATTCAGTTCACGTTGGGGGTTTGGGGGCAGAGTCAGTTCACGTTGGGGATTTGGGGGCAGAGTCAGCTCATGCTGGGGATTTGGGGGCAGAGTCAGTTCACGTTGGGGGTTTTGGGGCAGAGTCAGTTCACGCTGGGGATTTGGGGGCAGAGTCAGTTCACGTTGGGGTTTTGGGGGCAGAGTCAGTTCACGTTGGGGATTTGGGGTCAGAGTCAGTTCACGTTGGGGATTTGGGGGCAGAGTCAGTTCACGTTGTGGATTTGGGGGCAGAGTCAGTTCACGTTGGGGATTTTGGGGCAGAGGCAGTTCACGCTGGGGATTTGGGGGCAGAGTCAGTTCACGTTGGGGATTTGGGGGCAGAGTCAGTTCACGTTGGGGGTTTGGGGACAGAGTCAGTTCACGCTGGGGATTTGGGGGCAGAGTCAGTTCACGTTGGGGATTTGGGGGCAGAGTCAGTTCACATTGGGGTTTTGGGGGCAGAGTCAGTTCACGTTGGGGATTTGGGGGCAGAGTCAGTTCACGTTGGGGTTTTGGGGGCAGAGTCAGTTCACGTTGGGGATTTGGGGGCAGAGTCAGTTCATGTTGGGGGTTTGGGGGCAGAGTCAGTTCGCGCTGGGGATTTGGGGGCAGAGTCAGTTCACGTTGGGGATTTGGGGGCAGAGTCAGTTCACGTTGGGGTTTTGGGGGCAGTGACAGTTCACGTTGTGGATTTGGGGGCAGAGTCAGTTCACGTTGGGGTTTTGGGGGCAGAGTCAGTTCACGTTGGGGATTTGGGGGCAGAGTCAGTTCACGCTGGGGATTTGGGGGCAGAGTCAGTTCACGTTGTGGATTTGGGGGCAGAGTCAGTTCACGCTGGGGATTTGGGGGCAGAGTCAGTACACGTTGGGGTTTTGGGGGCAGAGTCAGTTCACGTTGGGGATTTGGGGGCAGAGTCAGTTCACGTTGTGGATTTGGGGGCAGAGTCAGTTCACGTTGGGGATTTGGGGGCAGAGTCAGTTCACGTTGGGGTTTTGGGGGCAGAGTCAGTTCACGTTGGGGATTTGGGGGCAGAGTCAGTTCACGCTGGGGATTTGGGGGCAGAGTCAGTTCACGTTGGGGATTTGGGGACAGAGTCAGTTCACGCTGGGGATTTGGGGGCAGAGTCAGTTCACGTTGGGGATTTGGGGGCAGAGTCAGTTCACGTTGGGGTTTTGGGGGCAGAGTCAGTTCACGTTGGGGATTTGGGGGCAGAGTCAGTTCACGTTGGGGGTTTGGGGGCAGAGTCAGTTCACGCTGGGGATTTGGGGGCAGCGTCAGTTCACGTTGGGGATTTGGGGGAAGAGACAGTTCACGTTGGGGTTTTGGGGGCAGAGTCAGTTCACGTTGGGGATTTGGGGGCAGAGTCAGTTCACGTTGGGGGTATGGGGGCAGAGTCAGTTCACGCTGGGGATTTGGGGGCAGCGTCAGTTCACGTTGGGGATTTGGGGGCAGAGACAGTTCACGTTGGGGTTTTGGGGGCAGTGACAGTTCACGTTGTGGATTTGGGGGCAGAGTCAGTTCACGTTGGGGATTTGGGGGCAGAGTCAGTTCACGTTGTGGATTTGGGGGCAGAGTCAGTTCACGTTGGGGTTTTGGGGGCAGAGTCAGTTCACGTTGGGGATTTGGGGGCAGAGTCAGTTCACGCTGGGGATTTGGGGGCAGAGTCAGTTCACGTTGGGGGTTTGGGGGCAGAGTCAGTTCACGCTGGGGATTTGGGGGCAGAGTCAGTTCACGTTGGGGTTTTGGGGGCAGAGTCAGTTCACGTTGGGGATTTAGGGGCAGAGTCAGTTCACGTTGGGGTTTTGGGGACAGAGTCAGTTCACGTTGGGGATTTGGGGGCAGAGTCAGTTCACGTTGGGGGTTTGGGGACAGAGTCAGTTCACGATGGGGATTTGGGGGCAGAGTCAGTTCATGCTGGGGATTTGGGGGCAGAGTCAGTTCACGTTGTGGATTTGGGGGCAGAGTCAGTTCACGTTGGGGTTTTGGGGGCAGAGTCAGTTCACGTTGGGGATTTGGGGGCAGAGTCAGTTCACGTTGGGGATTTGGGGGCAGAGTCAGTTCACGTTGGGGATTTGGGGGCAGAGTCAGTTCACGTTGGGGATTTGGGGGCAGAGTCAGTTCACGTTGGGGATTTGGGGGCAGAGTCAGTTCACGTTGGGGGTTTGGGGACAGAGTCAGTTCACGCTGGGGATTTGGGGCAGAGTCAGTTCACGTTGGGGATTTGGGGGCAGAGTCAGTTCACGTTGGGGTTTTGGGGGCAGAGTCAGTTCACGTTGGGGTTTTGGGGGCAGAGTCAGTTCACGTTGGGGATTTGGGGGCAGAGTCAGTTCACGTTGGGGGTTTGGGGGCAGAGTCAGTTCACGCTGGGGATTAGGGGGCAGAGTCAGTTCACGTTGTGGATTTGGGGGCAGAGTCAGTTCACGTTGGGGATTTGGGGGCAGAGTCAGTTCACGTTGGGGTTTTGGGGGCAGTGACAGTTCACGTTGTGGATTTGGGGGCAGAGTCAGTTCACGCTGGGGATTTGGGGGCAGAGTCAGTTCACGTTGGGGATTTGGGGGCAGAGTCAGTTCACGTTGGGGTTTTGGGGGCAGTGACAGTTCACGTTGTGGATTTCGGGGCAGAGTCAGTTCACGTTGGGGTTTTGGGGGCAGAGTCAGTTCACGTTGGGGATTTGGGGGCAGAGTCAGTTCACGCTGGGGATTTGGGGGCAGAGTCAGTTCACGTTGGGGATTTGGGGGCAGAGTCAGTTCACGTTGGGGTTTTGGGGGCAGTGACAGTTCACGTTGTGGATTTGGGGGCAGAGTCAGTTCACGTTGGGGTTTTGGGGGCAGTGTCAGTTCACGTTGGGGATTTGGGGGCAGAGTCAGTTCACGTTGGGGATTTGGGGGCAGAGTCAGTTCACGTTGTGGATTTGGGGGCAGAGTAAGTTCACGTTGGGGATTTTGGGGCAGAGGCAGTTCACGCTGGGGATTTGGGGGCAGAGTCAGTTCACGTTGGGGATTTGGGGGCAGAGTCAGTTCACGTTGGGGGTTTGGGGACAGAGTCAGTTCACGCTGGGGATTTGGGGGCAGAGTCAGTTCACGTTGGGGATTTGGGGGCAGAGTCAGTTCACGTTGGGGTTTTGGGGGCAGAGTCAGTTCATGTTGGGGATTTGGGGGCAGAGTCAGTTCACGTTGGGGTTTTGGGGGCAGAGTCAGTTCACGTTGGGGATTTGGGGGCAGAGTCAGTTCACGTTGGGGGTTTGGGGGCAGAGTCAGTTCACGCTGGGGATTTGGGGACAGAGTCAGTTCACGTTGGGGATTTGGGGGCAGAGTCAGTTCACGTTGGGGTTTTGGGGGCAGTGACAGTTCACGTTGTGGATTTGGGGGCAGAGTCAGTTCACGGTGGGGATTTGGGGGCAGAGTCAGTTCACGCTGGGGATTTGGGGGCAGAGTCAGTTCACGTTGGGGTTTTGGGGGCAGAGTCAGTTAACGTTGGGGATTTGGGGGCAGAGTCAGTTCACGTTGGGGTTTTGGGGGCAGTGACAGTTCACGTTGTGGATTTGGGGGCAGAGTCAGTTCACGTTGGGGTTTTGGGGGCAGTGACAGTTCACGTTGTGGATTTGGGGGCAGAGTCAGTTCACGTTGGGGTTTTGGGGGCAGAGTCAGTTCACGTTGGGGATTTGGGGGCAGAGTCAGTTCACGTTGGGGATTTGGGGGCAGAGTCAGTTCACGTTGTGGATTTGGGGGCAGAGTCAGTTCACGTTGGGGATTTTGGGGCAGAGGCAGTTCACGCTGGGGATTTGGGGGCAGAGTCAGTTCACGTTGGGGATTTGGGGGCAGAGTCAGTTCACGTTGGGGTTTTGGGGGCAGTGACAGTTCACGTTGTGGATTTGGGGGCAGAGTCAGTTCACGTTGGGGTTTTGGGGGCAGAGTCAGTTCACGTTGGGGATTTGGGGGCAGAGTCAGTTCACGTTGTGGATTTGGGGGCAGAGTCAGTTCACGTTGGGGATTTTGGGGCAGAGGCAGTTCACGCTGGGGATTTGGGGGCAGAGTCAGTTCACGTTGGGGATTTGGGGGCAGAGTCAGTTCACGTTGGGGGGTTTGGGGACAGAGTCAGTTCACGCTGGGGATTTGGGGGCAGAGTCAGTTCACGTTGGGGATTTGGGGGCAGAGTCAGTTCACGTTGGGGTTTTGGGGGCAGAGTCAGTTCACGTTGGGGATTTGGGGGCAGAGTCAGTTCACGTTGGGGTTTTGGGGGCAGAGTCAGTTCACGTTGGGGATTTGGGGGCAGAGTCAGTTCACGTTGGGGGTTTGGGGGCAGAGTCAGTTCACGCTGGGTATTTGGGGACAGAGTCAGTTCACGTTGGGGATTTGGGGGCAGAGTCAGTTCACGTTGGGGTTTTGGGGGCAGTGACAGTTCACGTTGTGGATTTGGGGGCAGAGTCAGTTCACGTTGGGGATTTGGGGGAAGAGTCAGTTCACGCTGGGGATTTGGGGGCAGAGTCAGTTCACGTTGTGGATTTGGGGGCAGAGTCAGTTCACGCTGGGGATTTGGGGGCAGAGTCAGTTCACGTTGGGGTTTTGGGGGCAGAGTCAGTTCACGTTGGGGATTTGGGGGCAGAGTCAGTTCACGTTGTGGATTTGGGGGCAGAGTCAGTTCACGTTGGGGTTTTGGGGGCAGAGTCAGTTCACGTTGGGGATTTGGGGGCAGAGTCAGTTCACGCTGGGGATTTGGGGGCAGAGTCAGTTCACGTTGGGGATTTGGGGACAGAGTCAGTTCACGCTGGGGATTTGGGGGCAGAGTCAGTTCACGTTGGGGTTTTGGGGGCAGAGTCAGTTCACGCTGGGGGTTTGGGTGCAGAGTCAGTTCACGTTGGGGTTTTGGGGGCAGAGTCAGTTCACGTTGGGGATTTGGGGGCAGAGTCAGTTCACGCTGGGGATTTGGGGGCAGAGTCAGTTCACGTTGGGGATTTGGGGGCAGAGTCAGTTCACGCTGGGGATTTGGGGGCAGAGTCAGTTCACGCTGGGGATTTGGGGGTAGAGTCAGTTCACGCTGGGGATTTGGGGGCAGAGTCAGTTCACGCTGGGGATTTGGAGGCAGAGTCAGTTCACGCTGGGGATTTGGGGGCAGAGTCAGTTCACGTTGGGGATTTGGGGGCAGAGTCAGTTCACGTTGGGGTTTTGGGGGCAGAGGCAGTTCACGTTGGGGATTTGGGGGCAGAGTCAGTTCACGTTGGGGGTTTGGGGGCAGAGTCAGTTCACACTGGGGATTTGGGGGCAGAGTCAGTTCACGTTGGGGATTTGGGGGCAGAGTCAGTTCACGTTGGGGTTTTGGGGACAGTGACAGTTCACGTTGGGGATTTGGGGGCAGTGACAGTTCACGTTGGGGATTTGGGGGCAGAGTCAGTTCACGTTGGGGATTTGGGGGCAGAGTCAGTTCACGCTGGGGATTTGGGGGCAGAGTCAGTTCACGTTGGGGATTTGGGGACAGTGACAGTTCACGTTGGGGATTTGGGGGCAGTGACAGTTCACATTGGGGGTTTGGGGGCAGAGTCAGTTCACGCTGGGGATTTGGGGGCAGAGTCAGTTCACGTTGGGGTTTTGGGGGCAGAGTCAGTTCACGTTGGGGATTTGGGGGCAGAGTCAGTTCACGTTGGGGATTTGGGGGCAGAGTCAGTTCACGTTGGGGATTTTGGGGCAGAGGCAGTTCACGCTGGGGATTTGGGGGCAGAGTCAGTTCACGTTGGGGATTTGGGGGCAGAGTCAGTTCACGTTGGGGGTTTTGGGGGCAGAGTCAGTTCACGTTGGGGATTTGGGGGCAGAGTCAGTTCACGTTGGGGATTTGGGGGCAGAGTCAGTTCACGTTGGGGATTTGGGGGCAGAGTCAGTTCATGTTGGGGATTTGGGGGCAGAGTCAGTTCACGTTGGTGGTTTGGGGACAGAGTCAGTTCACGCTGGGGATTTGGGGGCAGAGTCAGTTCACGTTGGGGATTTGGGGGCAGAGTCAGTTCACGTTGGGGTTTTGGGGGCAGAGTCAGTTCACGTTGGGGATTTGGGGGCAGAGTCAGTTCACGTTGGGGTTTTGGGGGCAGAGTCAGTTCATGTTGGGGATTTGGGGGCAGAGTCAGTTCACGTTGGGGGTTTGGGGGCAGAGTCAGTTCACGCTGGGGATTTGGGGGCAGAGTCAGTTCACGTTGGGGTTTTGGGGGCAGTGACAGTTCACGTTGTGGATTTGGGGGCAGAGTCAGTTCACGTTGGGGTTTTGGGGGCAGTGACAGTTCACGTTGTGGATTTGGGGGCAGAGTCAGTTCACGTTTGGGTTTTGGGGGCAGAGTCAGTTCACGTTGGGGATTTGGGGGCAGAGTCAGTTCACGTTGGGGATTTGGGGGCAGAGTCAGTTCACGTTGTGGATTTGGGGGCAGAGTCAGTTCACGTTGGGGATTTTGGGGCAGAGGCAGTTCACGCTGGGGATTTGGGGGCGGAGTCAGTTCACGTTGGGGATTTGGGGGCAGAGTCAGTTCACGCTGGGGTTTTGGGGGCAGTGACAGTTCACGTTGTGGATTTGGGGGCAGAGTCAGTTCACGTTGGGGTTTTGGGGGCAGAGTCAGTTCACGTTGGGGATTTGGGGGCAGAGTCAGTTCACGTTGTGGATTTGGGGGCAGAGTCAGTTCACGTTGGGGATTTTGGGGCAGAGGCAGTTCACGTTGGGGATTTGGGGGCAGAGTCAGTTCACGTTGGGGATTTGGGGGCAGAGTCAGTTCACGTTGGGGGTTTGGGGACAGAGTCAGTTCACGCTGGGGATTTGGGGGCAGAGTCAGTTCACGTTGGGGATTTGGGGGCAGAGTCAGTTCACGTTGGGGTTTTGGGGGCAGAGTCAGTTCACGTTGGGGATTTGGGGGCAGAGTCAGTTCACGTTGGGGTTTTGGGGGCAGAGTCAGTTCACGTTGGGGATTTGGGGGCAGAGTCAGTTCACGTTGGGGGTTTGGGGGCAGAGTCAGTTCACGCTGGGGATTTGGGGACAGAGTCAGTTCACGTTGGGGATTTGGGGGCAGAGTCAGTTCACGTTGGGGTTTTGGGGGCAGTGACAGTTCACGTTGTGGATTTGGGGGCAGAGTCAGTTCACGTTGGGGATTTGGGGGAAGAGTCAGTTCACGCTGGGGATTTGGGGGCAGAGTCAGTTCACGTTGTGGATTTGGGGGCAGAGTCAGTTCACGCTGGGGATTTGGGGGCAGAGTCAGTTCACGTTGGGGTTTTGGGGGCAGAGTCAGTTCACGTTGGGGATTTGGGGGCAGAGTCAGTTCACGTTGTGGATTTGGGGGCAGAGTCAGTTCACGTTGGGGTTTTGGGGGCAGAGTCAGTTCACGTTGGGGATTTGGGGGCAGAGTCAGTTCACGTTGGGGATTTGGGGGCAGAGTCAGTTCATGTTGGGGATTTGGGGGCAGAGTCAGTTCACGTTGGTGGTTTGGGGACAGAGTCAGTTCACGCTGGGGATTTGGGGGCAGAGTCAGTTCACGTTGGGGATTTGGGGGCAGAGTCAGTTCACGTTGGGGTTTTGGGGGCAGAGTCAGTTCACGTTGGGGATTTGGGGGCAGAGTCAGTTCACGTTGGGGTTTTGGGGGCAGAGTCAGTTCATGTTGGGGATTTGGGGGCAGAGTCAGTTCACGTTGGGGGTTTGGGGGCAGAGTCAGTTCACGCTGGGGATTTGGGGGCAGAGTCAGTTCACGTTGGGGTTTTGGGGGCAGTGACAGTTCACGTTGTGGATTTGGGGGCAGAGTCAGTTCACGTTGGGGTTTTGGGGGCAGTGACAGTTCACGTTGTGGATTTGGGGGCAGAGTCAGTTCACGTTGGGGTTTTGGGGGCAGAGTCAGTTCACGTTGGGGATTTGGGGGCAGAGTCAGTTCACGTTGGGGATTTGGGGGCAGAGTCAGTTCACGTTGTGGATTTGGGGGCAGAGTCAGTTCACGTTGGGGATTTTGGGGCAGAGGCAGTTCACGCTGGGGATTTGGGGGCGGAGTCAGTTCACGTTGGGGATTTGGGGGCAGAGTCAGTTCACGTTGGGGTTTTGGGGGCAGTGACAGTTCACGTTGTGGATTTGGGGGCAGAGTCAGTTCACGTTGGGGTTTTGGGGGCAGAGTCAGTTCACGTTGGGGATTTGGGGGCAGAGTCAGTTCACGTTGTGGATTTGGGGGCAGAGTCAGTTCACGTTGGGGATTTTGGGGCAGAGGCAGTTCACGTTGGGGATTTGGGGGCAGAGTCAGTTCACGTTGGGGATTTGGGGGCAGAGTCAGTTCACGTTGGGGGTTTGGGGACAGAGTCAGTTCACGCTGGGGATTTGGGGGCAGAGTCAGTTCACGTTGGGGATTTGGGGGCAGAGTCAGTTCACGTTGGGGTTTTGGGGGCAGAGTCAGTTCACGTTGGGGATTTGGGGGCAGAGTCAGTTCACGTTGGGGTTTTGGGGGCAGAGTCAGTTCACGTTGGGGATTTGGGGGCAGAGTCAGTTCACGTTGGGGGTTTGGGGGCAGAGTCAGTTCACGCTGGGGATTTGGGGACAGAGTCAGTTCACGTTGGGGATTTGGGGGCAGAGTCAGTTCACGTTGGGGTTTTGGGGGCAGTGACAGTTCACGTTGTGGATTTGGGGGCAGAGTCAGTTCACGTTGGGGATTTGGGGGAAGAGTCAGTTCACGCTGGGGATTTGGGGGCAGAGTCAGTTCACGTTGTGGATTTGGGGGCAGAGTCAGTTCACGCTGGGGATTTGGGGGCAGAGTCAGTTCACGTTGGGGTTTTGGGGGCAGAGTCAGTTCACGTTGGGGATTTGGGGGCAGAGTCAGTTCACGTTGTGGATTTGGGGGCAGAGTCAGTTCACGTTGGGGTTTTGGGGGCAGAGTCAGTTCACGTTGGGGATTTGGGGGCAGAGTCAGTTCACGCTGGGGATTTGGGGGCAGAGTCAGTTCACGTTGGGGATTTGGGGACAGAGTCAGTTCACGCTGGGGATTTGGGGGCAGAGTCAGTTCACGTTGGGGTTTTGGGGGCAGAGTCAGTTCACGCTGGGGGTTTGGGTGCAGAGTCAGTTCACGTTGGGGTTTTGGGGGCAGAGTCAGTTCACGTTGGGGATTTGGGGGCAGAGTCAGTTCACGCTGGGGATTTGGGGGCAGAGTCAGTTCACGTTGGGGATTTGGGGGCAGAGTCAGTTCACGCTGGGGATTTGGGGGCAGAGTCAGTTCACGCTGGGGATTTGGGGGTAGAGTCAGTTCACGCTGGGGATTTGGGGGCAGAGTCAGTTCACGCTGGGGATTTGGAGGCAGAGTCAGTTCACGCTGGGGATTTGGGGGCAGAGTCAGTTCACGTTGTGGATTTGGGGGCAGAGTCAGTTCACGTTGGGGTTTTGGGGGCAGAGGCAGTTCACGTTGGGGATTTGGGGGCAGAGTCAGTTCACGTTGGGGGTTTGGGGGCAGAGTCAGTTCACACTGGGGATTTGGGGGCAGAGTCAGTTCACGTTGGGGATTTGGGGGCAGAGTCAGTTCACGTTGGGGTTTTGGGGACAGTGACAGTTCACGTTGGGGATTTGGGGGCAGTGACAGTTCACGTTGGGGATTTGGGGGCAGAGTCAGTTCACGTTGGGGATTTGGGGGCAGAGTCAGTTCACGCTGGGGATTTGGGGGCAGAGTCAGTTCACGTTGGGGATTTGGGGACAGTGACAGTTCACGTTGGGGATTTGGGGGCAGTGACAGTTCACATTGGGGGTTTGGGGGCAGAGTCAGTTCACGCTGGGGATTTGGGGGCAGAGTCAGTTCACGTTGGGGTTTTGGGGGCAGAGTCAGTTCACGTTGGGGATTTGGGGGCAGAGTCAGTTCACGTTGGGGATTTGGGGGCAGAGTCAGTTCACGTTGGGGATTTTGGGGCAGAGGCAGTTCACGCTGGGGATTTGGGGGCAGAGTCAGTTCACGTTGGGGATTTGGGGGCAGAGTCAGTTCACGTTGGGGGTTTGGGGACAGAGTCAGTTCACGCTGGGGATTTGGGGGCAGAGTCAGTTCACGTTGGGGTTTTGGGGGCAGAGTCAGTTCACGTTGGGGATTTGGGGGCAGAGTCAGTTCACGTTGGGGTTTTGGGGGCAGAGTCAGTTCACGTTGGGGATTTGGGGGCAGAGTCAGTTCACGTTGGGGGTTTGGGGGCAGAGTCAGTTCACGCTGGGGATTTGGGGGCAGAGTCAGTTCACGTTGGGGATTTGGGGGCAGAGTCAGTTCACGTTGGGGTTTTGGGGGCAGTGACAGTTCACGTTGGGGTTTTGGGGGCAGTGTCAGTTCACGTTGTGGATTTGGGGGCAGAGTCAGTTCACGTTGGGGTTTTGGGGGCAGAGTCAGTTCACGTTGGGGATTTGGGGGCAGAGTCAGTTCACGTTGTGGATTTGGGGGCAGAGTCAGTTCACGCTGGGGATTTGGGGGCAGAGTCAGTTCACGTTGTGGATTTGGGGGCAGAGTCAGTTCACGCTGGGGATTTGGGGGCAGAGTCAGTTCACGTTGGGGTTTTGGGGGCAGAGTCAGTTCACGTTGGGGATTTGGGGGCAGAGTCAGTTCACGTTGTAGATTTGGGGGCAGAGTCAGTTCACGTTGGGGATTTGGGGGCAGAGTCAGTTCACGTTGGGGTTTTGGGGGCAGAGTCAGTTCACGTTGGGGATTTGGGGGCAGAGTCAGTTCACGCTGGGGATTTGGGGGCAGAGTCAGTTCATGTTGGGGATTTGGGGGCAGAGTCAGTTCACGTTGGGGATTTGGGGGCAGAGTCAGTTCACGTTGTGGATTTGGGGGCAGAGTCAGTTCACGTTGGGGATTTTGGGGCAGAGGCAGTTCACGCTGGGGATTTGGGGGCAGAGTCAGTTCACGTTGGGGATTTGGGGGCAGAGTCAGTTCACGTTGGGGGTTTGGGGACAGAGTCAGTTCACGCTGGGGATTAGGGGGCAGAGTCAGTTCACGTTGGGGATTTGGGGGCAGAGTCAGTTCACGTTGGGGTTTTGGGGGCAGAGTCAGTTCACGTTGGGGATTTGGGGGCAGAGTCAGTTCACGTTGGGGTTTTGGGGGCAGAGTCAGTTCACTTTGGGGATTTGGGGGCAGAGTCAGTTCACGTTGGGGGTTTGGGGGCAGAATCAGTTCACGCTGGGGATTTGGGGGCAGAGTCAGTTCACGCTGGGGATTTGGGGGCAGAGTCAGTTCACGTTGGGGATTTGGGGGCAGAGTCAGTTCACGTTGGGGTTTTGGGGGCAGTGACAGTTCACGTTGTGGATTTGGGGGCAGAGTCAGTTCACGTTGGGGTTTTGGGGGCAGAGTCAGTTCACGTTGGGGATTTGGGGGCAGAGTCAGTTCACGCTGGGGATTTGGGGGCAGAGTCAGTTCACGTTGGGGTTTTGGGGGCAGTGACAGTTCACGTTGGGGATTTGGGGGCAGTGACAGTTCACGTTGGGGATTTGGGGGCAGAGTCAGTTCACGTTGGGGATTTGGGGGCAGAGTCAGTTCACGCTGGGGATTTGGGGGCAGAGTCAGTTCACGTTGGGGTTTTGGGGACAGTGACAGTTCACGTTGGGTATTTGGGGGCAGTGACAGTTCACATTGGGGGTTTGGGGGCAGAGTCAGTTCACGCTGGGGATTTGGGGGCAGAGTCAGTTCACGTTGGGGTTTTGGGGGCAGAGTCAGTTCACGTTGGGGATTTGGTGGCAGAGTCAGTTCACGTTGGGGATTTGGGGGCAGAGTCAGTTCACGTTGTGGATTTGGGGGCAGAGTCAGTTCACGTTGGGGATTTTGGGGCAGAGGCAGTTCACGCTGGGGATTTGGGGGCAGAGTCAGTTCACGTTGGGGATTTGGGGGCAGAGTCAGTTCACGTTGGGGATTTGGGGGCAGAGTCAGTTCACGTTGTGGATTTGGGGGCAGAGTCAGTTCACGTTGGGGTTTTGGGGGCAGAGTCAGTTCACGTTGGGGATTTGGGGGCAGAGTCAGTTCACGTTGGGGATTTGGGGGCAGAGTCAGTTCATGTTGGGGATTTGGGGGCAGAGTCAGTTCACGTTGGTGGTTTGGGGACAGAGTCAGTTCACGCTGGGGATTTGGGGGCAGAGTCAGTTCACGTTGGGGATTTGGGGGCAGAGTCAGTTCACGTTGGGGTTTTGGGGGCAGAGTCAGTTCACGTTGGGGATTTGGGGGCAGAGTCAGTTCACGTTGGGGTTTTGGGGGCAGAGTCAGTTCATGTTGGGGATTTGGGGGCAGAGTCAGTTCACGTTGGGGGTTTGGGGGCAGAGTCAGTTCACGCTGGGGATTTGGGGGCAGAGTCAGTTCACGTTGGGGTTTTGGGGGCAGTGACAGTTCACGTTGTGGATTTGGGGGCAGAGTCAGTTCACGTTGGGGTTTTGGGGGCAGTGACAGTTCACGTTGTGGATTTGGGGGCAGAGTCAGTTCACGTTGGGGTTTTGGGGGCAGAGTCAGTTCACGTTGGGGATTTGGGGGCAGAGTCAGTTCACGTTGGGGATTTGGGGGCAGAGTCAGTTCACGTTGTGGATTTGGGGGCAGAGTCAGTTCACGTTGGGGATTTTGGGGCAGAGGCAGTTCACGCTGGGGATTTGGGGGCGGAGTCAGTTCACGTTGGGGATTTGGGGGCAGAGTCAGTTCACGTTGGGGTTTTGGGGGCAGTGACAGTTCACGTTGTGGATTTGGGGGCAGAGTCAGTTCACGTTGGGGTTTTGGGGGCAGAGTCAGTTCACGTTGGGGATTTGGGGGCAGAGTCAGTTCACGTTGTGGATTTGGGGGCAGAGTCAGTTCACGTTGGGGATTTTGGGGCAGAGGCAGTTCACGTTGGGGATTTGGGGGCAGAGTCAGTTCACGTTGGGGATTTGGGGGCAGAGTCAGTTCACGTTGGGGGTTTGGGGACAGAGTCAGTTCACGCTGGGGATTTGGGGGCAGAGTCAGTTCACGTTGGGGATTTGGGGGCAGAGTCAGTTCACGTTGGGGTTTTGGGGGCAGAGTCAGTTCACGTTGGGGATTTGGGGGCAGAGTCAGTTCACGTTGGGGTTTTGGGGGCAGAGTCAGTTCACGTTGGGGATTTGGGGGCAGAGTCAGTTCACGTTGGGGGTTTGGGGGCAGAGTCAGTTCACGCTGGGGATTTGGGGACAGAGTCAGTTCACGTTGGGGATTTGGGGGCAGAGTCAGTTCACGTTGGGGTTTTGGGGGCAGTGACAGTTCACGTTGTGGATTTGGGGGCAGAGTCAGTTCACGTTGGGGATTTGGGGGAAGAGTCAGTTCACGCTGGGGATTTGGGGGCAGAGTCAGTTCACGTTGTGGATTTGGGGGCAGAGTCAGTTCACGCTGGGGATTTGGGGGCAGAGTCAGTTCACGTTGGGGTTTTGGGGGCAGAGTCAGTTCACGTTGGGGATTTGGGGGCAGAGTCAGTTCACGTTGTGGATTTGGGGGCAGAGTCAGTTCACGTTGGGGTTTTGGGGGCAGAGTCAGTTCACGTTGGGGATTTGGGGGCAGAGTCAGTTCACGCTGGGGATTTGGGGGCAGAGTCAGTTCACGTTGGGGATTTGGGGACAGAGTCAGTTCACGCTGGGGATTTGGGGGCAGAGTCAGTTCACGTTGGGGTTTTGGGGGCAGAGTCAGTTCACGCTGGGGGTTTGGGTGCAGAGTCAGTTCACGTTGGGGTTTTGGGGGCAGAGTCAGTTCACGTTGGGGATTTGGGGGCAGAGTCAGTTCACGCTGGGGATTTGGGGGCAGAGTCAGTTCACGTTGGGGATTTGGGGGCAGAGTCAGTTCACGCTGGGGATTTGGGGGCAGAGTCAGTTCACGCTGGGGATTTGGGGGTAGAGTCAGTTCACGCTGGGGATTTGGGGGCAGAGTCAGTTCACGCTGGGGATTTGGAGGCAGAGTCAGTTCACGCTGGGGATTTGGGGGCAGAGTCAGTTCACGTTGTGGATTTGGGGGCAGAGTCAGTTCACGTTGGGGTTTTGGGGGCAGAGGCAGTTCACGTTGGGGATTTGGGGGCAGAGTCAGTTCACGTTGGGGGTTTGGGGGCAGAGTCAGTTCACACTGGGGATTTGGGGGCAGAGTCAGTTCACGTTGGGGATTTGGGGGCAGAGTCAGTTCACGTTGGGGTTTTGGGGACAGTGACAGTTCACGTTGGGGATTTGGGGGCAGTGACAGTTCACGTTGGGGATTTGGGGGCAGAGTCAGTTCACGTTGGGGATTTGGGGGCAGAGTCAGTTCACGCTGGGGATTTGGGGGCAGAGTCAGTTCACGTTGGGGATTTGGGGACAGTGACAGTTCACGTTGGGGATTTGGGGGCAGTGACAGTTCACATTGGGGGTTTGGGGGCAGAGTCAGTTCACGCTGGGGATTTGGGGGCAGAGTCAGTTCACGTTGGGGTTTTGGGGGCAGAGTCAGTTCACGTTGGGGATTTGGGGGCAGAGTCAGTTCACGTTGGGGATTTGGGGGCAGAGTCAGTTCACGTTGGGGATTTTGGGGCAGAGGCAGTTCACGCTGGGGATTTGGGGGCAGAGTCAGTTCACGTTGGGGATTTGGGGGCAGAGTCAGTTCACGTTGGGGGTTTGGGGACAGAGTCAGTTCACGCTGGGGATTTGGGGGCAGAGTCAGTTCACGTTGGGGTTTTGGGGGCAGAGTCAGTTCACGTTGGGGATTTGGGGGCAGAGTCAGTTCACGTTGGGGTTTTGGGGGCAGAGTCAGTTCACGTTGGGGATTTGGGGGCAGAGTCAGTTCACGTTGGGGGTTTGGGGGCAGAGTCAGTTCACGCTGGGGATTTGGGGGCAGAGTCAGTTCACGTTGGGGATTTGGGGGCAGAGTCAGTTCACGTTGGGGTTTTGGGGGCAGTGACAGTTCACGTTGGGGTTTTGGGGGCAGTGTCAGTTCACGTTGTGGATTTGGGGGCAGAGTCAGTTCACGTTGGGGTTTTGGGGGCAGAGTCAGTTCACGTTGGGGATTTGGGGGCAGAGTCAGTTCACGTTGTGGATTTGGGGGCAGAGTCAGTTCACGCTGGGGATTTGGGGGCAGAGTCAGTTCACGTTGTGGATTTGGGGGCAGAGTCAGTTCACGCTGGGGATTTGGGGGCAGAGTCAGTTCACGTTGGGGTTTTGGGGGCAGAGTCAGTTCACGTTGGGGATTTGGGGGCAGAGTCAGTTCACGTTGTGGATTTGGGGGCAGAGTCAGTTCACGTTGGGGATTTGGGGGCAGAGTCAGTTCACGTTGGGGTTTTGGGGGCAGAGTCAGTTCACGTTGGGGATTTGGGGGCAGAGTCAGTTCACGCTGGGGATTTGGGGGCAGAGTCAGTTCATGTTGGGGATTTGGGGGCAGAGTCAGTTCACGTTGGGGATTTGGGGGCAGAGTCAGTTCACGTTGTGGATTTGGGGGCAGAGTCAGTTCACGTTGGGGATTTTGGGGCAGAGGCAGTTCACGCTGGGGATTTGGGGGCAGAGTCAGTTCACGTTGGGGATTTGGGGGCAGAGTCAGTTCACGTTGGGGGTTTGGGGACAGAGTCAGTTCACGCTGGGGATTAGGGGGCAGAGTCAGTTCACGTTGGGGATTTGGGGGCAGAGTCAGTTCACGTTGGGGTTTTGGGGGCAGAGTCAGTTCACGTTGGGGATTTGGGGGCAGAGTCAGTTCACGTTGGGGTTTTGGGGGCAGAGTCAGTTCACTTTGGGGATTTGGGGGCAGAGTCAGTTCACGTTGGGGGTTTGGGGGCAGAATCAGTTCACGCTGGGGATTTGGGGGCAGAGTCAGTTCACGCTGGGGATTTGGGGGCAGAGTCAGTTCACGTTGGGGATTTGGGGGCAGAGTCAGTTCACGTTGGGGTTTTGGGGGCAGTGACAGTTCACGTTGTGGATTTGGGGGCAGAGTCAGTTCACGTTGGGGTTTTGGGGGCAGAGTCAGTTCACGTTGGGGATTTGGGGGCAGAGTCAGTTCACGCTGGGGATTTGGGGGCAGAGTCAGTTCACGTTGGGGTTTTGGGGGCAGTGACAGTTCACGTTGGGGATTTGGGGGCAGTGACAGTTCACGTTGGGGATTTGGGGGCAGAGTCAGTTCACGTTGGGGATTTGGGGGCAGAGTCAGTTCACGCTGGGGATTTGGGGGCAGAGTCAGTTCACGTTGGGGTTTTGGGGACAGTGACAGTTCACGTTGGGTATTTGGGGGCAGTGACAGTTCACATTGGGGGTTTGGGGGCAGAGTCAGTTCACGCTGGGGATTTGGGGGCAGAGTCAGTTCACGTTGGGGTTTTGGGGGCAGAGTCAGTTCACGTTGGGGATTTGGTGGCAGAGTCAGTTCACGTTGGGGATTTGGGGGCAGAGTCAGTTCACGTTGTGGATTTGGGGGCAGAGTCAGTTCACGTTGGGGATTTTGGGGCAGAGGCAGTTCACGCTGGGGATTTGGGGGCAGAGTCAGTTCACGTTGGGGATTTGGGGGCAGAGTCAGTTCACGTTGGGGGTTTGGGGACAGAGTCAGTTCACGCTGGGGATTTGGGGGCAGAGTCAGTTCACGTTGGGGTTTTGGGGGCAGAGTCAGTTCACGTTGGGGATTTGGGGGCAGAGTCAGTTCACGTTGGGGTTTTGGGGGCAGAGTCAGTTCACGTTGGGGATTTGGGGGCAGAGTCAGTTCACGTTGGGGGTTTGGGGGCAGAGTCAGTTCACGCTGGGGATTTGGGGGCAGAGTCAGTTCACGTTGGGGATTTGGGGGCAGAGTCAGTTCACGTTGGGGTTTTGGGGGCAGTGACAGTTCACGTTGGGGTTTTGGGGGCAGTGTCAGTTCACGTTGTGGATTTGGGGGCAGAGTCAGTTCACGTTGGGGTTTTGGGGGCAGAGTCAGTTCACGTTGGGGATTTGGGGGCAGAGTCAGTTCACGTTGTGGATTTGGGGGCAGAGTCAGTTCACGCTGGGGATTTGGGGGCAGAGTCAGTTCACGTTGTGGATTTGGGGGCAGAGTCAGTTCACGCTGGGGATTTGGGGGCAGAGTCAGTTCACGTTGGGGATTTGGGGGCAGAGTCAGTTCACGTTGTGGATTTGGGGGCAGAGTCAGTTCACGTTGGGGATTTGGGGGCAGAGTCAGTTCACGTTGGGGTTTTGGGGGCAGAGTCAGTTCACGTTGGGGATTTGGGGGCAGAGTCAGTTCACGCTGGGGATTTGGGGGCAGAGTCAGTTCACGTTGGGGATTTGGGGACAGAGTCAGTTCACGTTGGGGATTTGGGGACAGAGTCAGTTCACGCTGGGGATTTGGGGGCAGAGTCAGTTCACGTTGGGGATTTGGGGACAGAGTCAGTTCACGCTGGGGATTTGGGGGCAGAGTCAGTTCACGTTGGGGATTTGGGGACAGAGTCAGTTCACGCTGGGGATTTGGGGGCAGAGTCAGTTCACGTTGGGGATTTGGGGACAGAGTCAGTTCACGTTGGGGTTTTGGGGGCAGAGTCAGTTCACGTTGTGGATTTGGGGGCAGAGTCAGTTCACGTTGGGGTTTTGGGGGCAGTGTCAGTTCACGTTGGGGATTTGGGGGCAGAGTCAGTTCACGTTGGGGATTTGGGGGCAGAGTCAGTTCACGTTGTGGATTTGGGGGCAGAGTCAGTTCACGTTGGGGATTTTGGGGCAGAGGCAGTTCACGCTGGGGATTTGGGGGCAGAGTCAGTTCACGTTGGGGATTTGGGGGCAGAGTCAGTTCACGTTGGGGGTTTGGGGACAGAGTCAGTTCACGCTGGGGATTAGGGGGCAGAGTCAGTTCACGTTGGGGATTTGGGGGCAGAGTCAGTTCACGTTGGGGTTTTGGGGGCAGAGTCAGTTCACGTTGGGGATTTGGGGGCAGAGTCAGTTCACGTTGGGGTTTTGGGGGCAGAGTCAGTTCACGTTGGGGGTTTGGGGGCAGAGTCAGTTCACGTTGGGGGTTTGGGGGCAGAATCATTTCACGCTGGGGATTTGGGGGCAGAGTCAGTTCACGCTGGGGATTTGGGGGCAGAGTCAGTTCACGTTGGGGATTTGGGGGCAGAGTCAGTTCACGTTGGGGTTTTGGGGGCAGTGACAGTTCACGTTGTGGATTTGGGGGCAGAGTCAGTTCACGTTGGGGTTTTGGGGGCAGAGTCAGTTCACGTTGGCGATTTGGGGGCAGAGTCAGTTCACGCTGGGGATTTGGGGGCAGAGTCAGTTCACGTTGGGGTTTTGGGGGCAGAGTCAGTTCACGTTGGGGATTTGGGGGCAGAGTCAGTTCACGTTGTGGATTTGGGGGCAGAGTCAGTTCACGTTGGGGATTTGGGGGCAGAGTCAGTTCACGTTGGGGTTTTGGGGGCAGAGTCAGTTCACGTTGGGGATTTGGGGGCAGAGTCAGTTCACGCTGGGGATTTGGGGGCAGAGTCAGTTCACGTTGGGGATTTGGGGACAGAGTCAGTTCACGCTGGGGATTTGGGGGCAGAGTCAGTTCACGTTGGGGTTTTGGGGGCAGAGTCAGTTCATGCTGGGGATTTGGGTGCAGAGTCAGTTCACGTTGGGGTTTTGGGGGCAGAGTCAGTTCACGTTGGGGATTTGGGGGCAGAGTCAGTTCACGCTGGGGATTTGGGGGCAGAGTCAGTTCACGTTGGGGATTTGGGGGCAGAGTCAGTTCACGCTGGGGATTTGGGGGCAGAGTCAGTTCACGCTGGGGATTTGGGGGCAGAGTCAGTTCACGTTGGGGATTTGGGGGCAGAGTCAGTTCACGTTGGGGTTTTGGGGGCAGAGTCAGTTCACGTTGGGGATTTGGGGGCAGAGTCAGTTCACGTTGGGGGTTTGGGGGCAGAGTCAGTTCACACTGGGGATTTGGGGGCAGAGTCAGTTCACGTTGGGGATTTGGGGGCAGAGTCATTTCACGTTGGGGTTTTGGGGACAGTGACAGTTCACGTTGGGGATTTGGGGGCAGTGACAGTTCACGTTGGGGATTTGGGGCAGAGTCAGTTCACGTTGGGGATTTGGGGGCAGAGTCAGTTCACGCTGGGGATTTGGGGGCAGAGTCAGTTCACGTTGGGGTTTTGGGGACAGTGACAGTTCACGTTGGGGATTTGGGGGCAGTGACAGTTCACGTTGGGGATTTGGGAGCAGAGTCAGTTCACGTTGGGGATATGGGGGCAGATTCAGTTCACGTTGGGGGTTTGGGGGCAGAGTCAGTTCACGTTGGGGATTTGGGGGCAGAGTCAGCTCATGCTGGGGATTTGGGGGCAGAGTCAGTTCACGTTGGGGGTTTTGGGGCAGAGTCAGTTCACGCTGGGGATTTGGGGGCAGAGTCAGTTCACGTTGGGGTTTTGGGGGCAGAGTCAGTTCACGTTGGGGATTTGGGGTCAGAGTCAGTTCACGTTGGGGATTTGGGGGCAGAGTCAGTTCACGTTGTGGATTTGGGGGCAGAGTCAGTTCACGTTGGGGATTTTGGGGCAGAGGCAGTTCACGCTGGGGATTTGGGGGCAGAGTCAGTTCACGTTGGGGATTTGGGGGCAGAGTCAGTTCACGTTGGGGGTTTGGGGACAGAGTCAGTTCACGCTGGGGATTTGGGGGCAGAGTCAGTTCACGTTGGGGATTTGGGGGCAGAGTCAGTTCACATTGGGGTTTTGGGGGCAGAGTCAGTTCACGTTGGGGATTTGGGGGCAGAGTCAGTTCACGTTGGGGTTTTGGGGGCAGAGTCAGTTCACGTTGGGGATTTGGGGGCAGAGTCAGTTCATGTTGGGGGTTTGGGGGCAGAGTCAGTTCGCGCTGGGGATTTGGGGGCAGAGTCAGTTCACGTTGGGGATTTGGGGGCAGAGTCAGTTCACGTTGGGGTTTTGGGGGCAGTGACAGTTCACGTTGTGGATTTGGGGGCAGAGTCAGTTCACGTTGGGGTTTTGGGGGCAGAGTCAGTTCACGTTGGGGATTTGGGGGCAGAGTCAGTTCACGCTGGGGATTTGGGGGCAGAGTCAGTTCACGTTGTGGATTTGGGGGCAGAGTCAGTTCACGCTGGGGATTTGGGGGCAGAGTCAGTACACGTTGGGGTTTTGGGGGCAGAGTCAGTTCACGTTGGGGATTTGGGGGCAGAGTCAGTTCACGTTGTGGATTTGGGGGCAGAGTCAGTTCACGTTGGGGATTTGGGGGCAGAGTCAGTTCACGTTGGGGTTTTGGGGGCAGAGTCAGTTCACGTTGGGGATTTGGGGGCAGAGTCAGTTCACGCTGGGGATTTGGGGGCAGAGTCAGTTCACGTTGGGGATTTGGGGACAGAGTCAGTTCACGCTGGGGATTTGGGGGCAGAGTCAGTTCACGTTGGGGATTTGGGGGCAGAGTCAGTTCACGTTGGGGTTTTGGGGGCAGAGTCAGTTCACGTTGGGGATTTGGGGGCAGAGTCAGTTCACGTTGGGGGTTTGGGGGCAGAGTCAGTTCACGCTGGGGATTTGGGGGCAGCGTCAGTTCACGTTGGGGATTTGGGGGCAGAGACAGTTCACGTTGGGGTTTTGGGGGCAGAGTCAGTTCACGTTGGGGATTTGGGGGCAGAGTCAGTTCACGTTGGGGGTATGGGGGCAGAGTCAGTTCACGCTGGGGATTTGGGGGCAGCGTCAGTTCACGTTGGGGATTTGGGGGCAGAGACAGTTCACGTTGGGGTTTTGGGGGCAGTGACAGTTCACGTTGTGGATTTGGGGGCAGAGTCAGTTCACGTTGGGGTTTTGGGGGCAGAGTCAGTTCACGTTGGGGATTTGGGGGCAGAGTCAGTTCACGCTGGGGATTTGGGGGCAGAGTCAGTTCACGCTGGGGATTTGGGGGCAGAGTCAGTTCACGTTGTGGATTTGGGGGCAGAGTCAGTTCACGCTGGGGATTTGGGGGCAGAGTCAGTTCACGTTGGGGTTTTGGGGGCAGAGTCAGTTCACGTTGGGGATTTGGGGGCAGAGTCAGTTCACGTTGTGGATTTGGGGGCACAGTCAGTTCACGTTGGGGATTTGGGGGCAGAGTCAGTTCACGTTGTGGATTTGGGGGCAGAGTCAGTTCACGTTGGGGATTTTGGGGCAGAGGCAGTTCACGCTGGGGATTTGGGGGCAGTCAGTTCACGTTGGGGATTTGGGGGCAGAGTCAGTTCACGTTGGGGGTTTGGGGACAGAGTCAGTTCACGCTGGGGATTTGGGGGCAGAGTCAGTTCACGTTGGGGATTTGGGGGCAAAGTCAGTTCACGTTGGGGTTTTGGGGACAGTGACAGTTCACGTTGGGGATTTGGGGGCAGTGACAGTTCACGTTGGGGATTTGGGGCAGAGTCAGTTCACGTTGGGGATTTGGGGGCAGAGTCAGTTCACGCTGGGGATTTGGGGGCAGAGTCAGTTCACGTTGGGGTTTTGGGGACAGTGACAGTTCACGTTGGGGATTTGGGGGCAGTGACAGTTCACGTTGGGGATTTGGGGGCAGAGTCAGTTCACATTGGGGATTTGGGGGCAGAGTCAGTTCACGTTGGGGGTTTGGGGGCAGAGTCAGTTCACGTTGGGGATTTGGGGGCAGAGTCAGCTCATGCTGGGGATTTGGGGGCAGAGTCAGTTCACGTTGGGGGTTTTGGGGCAGAGTCAGTTCACGCTGGGGATTAGGGGGCAGAGTCAGTTCACGTTGGGGTTTTGGGGGCAGAGTCAGTTCACGTTGGGGATTTGGGGGCAGAGTCAGTTCACGTTGGGGATTTGGGGGCAGAGTCAGTTCACGTTGTGGATTTGGGGGCAGAGTCAGTTCACGTTGGGGTTTTGGGGGCAGTGTCAGTTCACGTTGGGGATTTGGGGGCAGAGTCAGTTCACGTTGGGGGTTTGGGGGCAGAGTCAGTTCGCGCTGGGGATTTGGGGGCAGAGTCAGTTCGCGTTGGGGATTTGGGGGCAGAGTCAGTTCGCGTTGGGGTTTTGGGGGCAGAGTCAGTTCGCGTTGGGGATTTGGGGGCAGAGTCAGTTCACGCTGGGGATTTGGGGGCAGTCAGTTCACGCTGGGGATTTGGGGGCAGAGTCAGTTCACGCTGGGGATTTTGGGGCAGAGTCAGTTCACGTTGGGGATTTGGGGGCAGAGTCAGTTCACGCTGGGGATTTGGGGGCAGAGTCAGTTCACGTTGGGGATTTGGGGGCAGAGTCAGTTCACGCTGGGGATTTGGGGGCAGAGTCAGTTCACGCTGGGGATTTGGGGGAAGAGTCAGTTCACGTTGGGGATTTGGGGGCAGAGTCAGTTCACGCTGGGGATTTGGGGGCAGAGTCAGTTCACGTTGGGGATTTGGGGACAGAGTCAGTTCACGCTGGGGATTTGGGGGCAGAGTCAGTTCACGCTGGGGATTTGGGGGCAGAGTCAGTTCACGCTGGGGATTTGGGGGCAGAGTCAGTTCACGCTGGGGATTTGGGGGCAGAGTCAGTTCACGTTGGGGATTTGGGGACAGAGTCAGTTCACGTTGGGGATTTGGGGACAGAGTCAGTTCACGCTGGGGATTTGGGGGCAGAGTCAGTTCACGCTGGGGATTTGGGGGCAGAGTCAGTTCACGCTGGGGATTTGGGGGCAGAGTCAGTTCACGTTGGGGTTTTGGGGACAGTGACAGTTCACGTTGGGGATTTGGGGGCAGTGACAGTTCACGTTGGGGATTTGGGGGCAGAGTCAGTTCACATTGGGGATTTGGGGGCAGAGTCAGTTCACGTTGGGGGTTTGGGGGCAGAGTCAGTTCACGTTGGGGATTTGGGGGCAGAGTCAGCTCATGCTGGGGATTTGGGGGCAGAGTCAGTTCACGTTGGGGGTTTTGGGGCAGAGTCAGTTCACGCTGGGGATTAGGGGGCAGAGTCAGTTCACGTTGGGGTTTTGGGGGCAGAGTCAGTTCACGTTGGGGATTTGGGGGCAGAGTCAGTTCACGTTGGGGATTTGGGGGCAGAGTCAGTTCACGTTGTGGATTTGGGGGCAGAGTCAGTTCACGTTGGGGTTTTGGGGGCAGTGTCAGTTCACGTTGGGGATTTGGGGGCAGAGTCAGTTCACGTTGGGGGTTTGGGGGCAGAGTCAGTTCGCGCTGGGGATTTGGGGGCAGAGTCAGTTCGCGTTGGGGATTTGGGGGCAGAGTCAGTTCGCGTTGGGGTTTTGGGGGCAGAGTCAGTTCACGTTGGGGATTTGGGGGCAGAGTCAGTTCACGCCGGGGATTTGGGGGCAGTCAGTTCACGCTGGGGATTTGGGGGCAGAGTCAGTTCACGCTGGGGATTTTGGGGCAGAGTCAGTTCACGTTGGGGATTTGGGGGCAGAGTCAGTTCACGCTGGGGATTTGGGGGCAGAGTCAGTTCACGTTGGGGATTTGGGGGCAGAGTCAGTTCACGCTGGGGATTTGGGGGCAGAGTCAGTTCACGCTGGGGATTTGGGGGCAGAGTCAGTTCACGTTGGGGATTTGGGGGCAGAGTCAGTTCACGCTGGGGATTTGGGGGCAGAGTCAGTTCACGTTGGGGATTTGGGGACAGAGTCAGTTCACGCTGGGGATTTGGGGGCAGAGTCAGTTCACGCTGGGGATTTGGGTGCAGAGTCAGTTCACGCTGGGGATTTGGGGGCAGAGTCAGTTCACGCTGGGGATTTGGGGGCAGAGTCAGTTCACGTTGGGGATTTGGGGACAGAGTCAGTTCACGTTGGGGATTTGGGGACAGAGTCAGTTCACGCTGGGGATTTGGGGGCAGAGTCAGTTCACGCTGGGGATTTGGGGGCAGAGTCAGTTCACGTTGGGGATTTGGGGGCAGAGTCAGTTCACGCTGGGGATTTGGGGGCAGAGTCAGTTCACGTTGGTGTTTTGGGGGCAGAGTCAGTTCACGTTGGGGGTTTTGGGGGCAGAGTCAGTTCACGTTGGGGATTTGGGGGCAGTCAGTTCACGCTGGGGATTTGGGGGCAGAGTCAGTTCACGTTGGGGATTTGGGGGCAGAGTCAGTTCACGCTGGGGATTTGGGGGCAGAGTCAGTTCACGTTGGGGTTTTGGGGGCAGAGTCAGTTCACGTTGGGGGTTTTGGGGGCAGAGTCAGTTCACGTTGGGGTTTTGGGGGCAGAGTCAGTTCACGTTGGGGATTTGGGGGCAGAGTCAGTTCACGTTGGGGGTTTTGGGGGCAGAGTCAGTTCACGCTGGGGTTTTGGGGGCAGAGTCAGTTCACGTTGGGGGTTTGGGGGCAGAGTCAGTTCACGCTGGGGATTTGGGGGCAGTCAGTTCACGTTGGGGATTTGGGGGCAGAGTCAGTTCACGTTGGGGGTTTGGGGGCAGAGTCAGTTCACGCTGGGGATTTGGGGGCAGAGTCATTTCACGTTGGGGATTTGGGGGCAGAGTCAGTTCACGTTGGGGATTTGGGGGCAGAGTCAGTTCATGCTGGGGGTTTGGGGGCAGAGTCAGTTCACGTTGGGGGTTTGGGGGCAGAGTCAGTTCACGTTGGGGGTTTGGGGGCAGAGTCAGTTCACGTTGGGGATTTGGGGGCAGAGTCAGTTCATGCTGGGGGTTTTCTTCGCTTCCCGCCTCATGGAACAGCGTCATCGTGGTGACATAACCGACGTGTTTGTGCGTTCTGCGGAGCGTGATGACGTCTTACCCCAATTTGCTTGTTTGCGCCGTGGACGTGTCTAGAAGCGTCATGACGTTTCTGTTTGCGTGTTGACGCAGCCGGTGATGACTGGTATTCTGGCCGAGGTGAGTCTTGGTCGTTCTGTTGGCCTGCAGTGTCTCTGGTTCCGGGCCTCACACTGAGGTACCACGGTGCCTGAGGACTCGGAATCGATCGCTGCTCCTGACCTTGTCCACTCGATTTGCGGCCTGGACCCGCCATCGGCCGAATTCCTGCGGGTGAGAGAGAGCCCGAGGGAGCAGACCCCACAGCCAAGGGTATTTGCCCGGGGCCCAGCAGCCAGGGGTATTTTGCCGGGGCCCCACAGCCATTGTTATTTACCCGGGCCCCCACAGCCATGGGTATTTTGCCGGGCCCCCACAGCCATGGGTATTTTGCCGGGGCCCCACAGCCATGGGTATTTACCCGGGGCCCCCACAGCCATGGGTATTTTGCCGGGGCCCCACAGCCATTGTTATTTACCCGGGGCCCCACAGCCATGGGTATTTTGCCGGGCCCCCACAGCCATGGGTATTTTGCCGGGCCCCCACAGCCATGGGTATTTTGCCGGGGCCCCACAGCCATGGGTATTTACCCGGGGCCCCACAGCCATGGGTATTTTGCCGGGCCCCCACAGCCATGGGTATTTTGCCGGGCCCCCACAGCCATGGGTATTTTGCCGGGGCCCCACAGCCATGGGTATTTTGCCGGGGCCCCACAGCCATGGGTATTTACCCGGGGCCCCCACAGCCATGGGTATTTTGCCGGGGCCCCACAGCCCTGGGTATTTTGCCGGGGCCCCACAGCCATGGGTATTTACCCGGGGCCCCCACAGCCATGGGTATTTACCCGGGGCCCCCACAGCCATGGGTATTTACCCGGGGCCCCACAGCCATGGGTATTTACCCGGGGCCCCACAGCCATGGGTATTTACCCGGGGCCCCACAGCCATGGGTATTTACCCGGGGCCCCACAGCCATGGGTATTTACCCGGGGCCCCACAGCCATTGTTATTTACCCGGGGCCCCACAGCCATTGTTGTTTACCCGGGGCCCCACAGCCATTGGTATTTACCCGAGGCCCCACAGCCATTGTTATTTACCCGAGGCCCCACAGCCATTGTTATTTACCCGGGGCTCCACAGCCATTGGTATTTACCCGAGGCTCCACAGCCATGGGTATTTTGCCGGGGCCCCACAGCCCTGGGTATTTTGCCGGGGCCCCACAGCCCTGGGTATTTTGCCGGGGCCCCACAGCCATGGGTATTTTGCCGGGGCCCCACAGCCATGGGTATTTACCCGGGGCCCCCACAGCCATGGGTATTTACCCGGGGCCCCCACAGCCATGGGTATTTACCCGGGGGCCCCACAGCCATTGTTATTTACCCGGGGCCCCACAGCCATTGTTATTTACCCGGGGCCCCACAGCCATTGGTATTTACCCGAGGCTCCACAGCCATTGGTATTTTGCTGGGGCCCCACAGCCATTGGTATTTACCCGGGGCTCCACAGCCATTGGTATTTTGCTGGGGCCCCACAGCCATGGGTATTTACTCGGGGCCCCACAGCCATGGGTATTTACTCGGGGCCCCACAGCCATGGGTATTTACCCGGGGCTCCACAGCCATTGGTATTTACCCGGGGCACCACAGCCATTGGTATTTACCCGGGGCACCACAGCCATTGGTATTTACCCGGGGCCCCACAGCCATTGGTATTTACCCGAGGCTCCACAGCCATTGGTATTTGCCGGGGCCCCACAGTCATGGGTATTTACTCGGGGCCCCACAGCCATTGTTATTTACCCGGGGCCCCACAGCCATTGTTATTTACCCGGGGCCCCACAGCCATTGTTATTTACCCGGGGCCCCACAGCCATTGGTATTTACCCGGGGCCCCACAGCCATTGTTATTTACCCGAGGCCCCACAGCCATTGTTATTTACCCGAGGCCCCACAGCCATTGTTATTTACCCGAGGCCCCACAGCCATTGTTATTTACCCGAGGCCCCACAGCCATTGTTATTTACCCGAGGCCCCACAGCCATTGTTATTTACCCGAGGCCCCACAGCCATTGTTATTTACCCGGGGCCCCCCAGCCATTGTTATTTACCCGGGGCCCCCCAGCCATTGTTATTTACCCGGGGCCCCCCAGCCATTGTTATTTACCCGAGGCCCCCCAGCCATTGTTATTTACCCGAGGCCCCACAGCCATTATTTACCCGGGGCCACACAGCCATTGTTATTTACCCGGGGCCCCCCAGCCATTGTTATTTACCCGGGGCCCCCCAGCCATTGTTATTTACCCGGGGCCGCACTGTTATTGGTATTTTCCTGGGTCCCCGCAACCAGGGTTATATACCCGGGTCCCCGCAGGCCGGGGTATTTACCCAGGGGCCAGCCAGAGGTATTTATCCAATGGAGGGTATTCACCCTGTGGTTGGGATTGGCAGTATCAGGGATTTGGCTTGTTGAGTCGTCTTGTCTACAGAGTATTTACTGTGCGGAAATGTTGGAGGTTGTGATTGGCACTATGATGGGCTTTTTATTGTGGAGGAATTGCCTGATTCATTCGGGTAGGATGATGAACCTGTTGCCGGTATGTAGTCTAATAGGCCTCAAAAGGTTTAATGCCTGGAATCAATCTTTTTCAAATGGGCACTTTTTCATATCTGTTATGGCAGCATCCTGAAGGGATGATTTGTGGATTCTCAATGCAGATCACACACACCACATTGTTCAAATTCTTCTTAATTGTTAGTAATGCCACTGGCGGAAGATCTACTCACTGGCTCTTACTGGGTTAATGACACTAACACTGGGGACATGGGTATTTAAGCAGTGTGTGACAGAGAGGAAGGGTGGACTTTTCAGTGGCCACTTGATATGTGAAGGTCTCCCAGCAGAAGCAACTGTTCTTCGAACTGTATACACTGGAATCAAGTTCTAGTGTGGAGATGATGAGCACGGTACAGTGTGTGCCCGCCTGTGTATGCGTGCCAGCTTGTGTTTTTAAACATGTCCCTAATATTCTAGACAAGATTGATAGAAAGTAGTGGTCAGTGCTTCAGCCAGCATTATACAACTGAGTTTCAGGCCAAAGCTTTCATCTTTGAAGTAATCACCCAGTTAATTAATATTGGTGCTCCCTATTGAAGCCACCATTCACCTGATGAGCAAATTGGGCGAGGTGCTGGAGGGCTGCCACCTTCTGGAGAAAAGTGGGCTAAAGGGGGGGACGTGAGAAATAAAACCTTGTGACGTTAACATTGTGACTTTTAGTGGGCTTTTCATTTCTCAGTGCTCCTTTGGTAATGGGGTGTAATTTCTGTGGGCCAGCCACACACGGATACATTCAGTTCTGTGGGATTTTACTTTTGCCAATAATGACTTGTGTGGAACCTTATCAAAAGCCTTCGGAAAGAGCGTATAGAAACATCCATAGTCACTCCCTAATCCACCATGTTGGTGACCTCCTCCAAAAAAAAAAAGCAGCTAGATTAGTCAGACATGTGCACTGTTCACATATCCATGCTTCACACATCAGCTCATACTTGTCTGTGTTCAGTCACTTTAGCCCTGAGGATAGATGTTAAATTGACATCTCTGTAGTTCCATGGGCCTGAGGTTGAACTCTGGCACCTGTTTTTTGGGTGTAAAATGGTGTGGGAGAGCTATGGAAGCAGCACTTTTGAAAGCTGTATTCCATACTGAAATGGTGCCGGAAGTTAATGCGGAACCTGGAGAAGCAGTTCTCATTTTGTCTTTCCAGCTGCACTGCCGACTCACAACACCAGAAGCGGGCCCACTGCTGATCAGTGCTGTTTCCCATTGTGCCAAAGCCAATTTTCTTCTCCCCACCCTCCAACATCTTAAATAATGGAATAACAATTGCAATTTTCCAATCCTACGGCATAATTCCTGAATCGAGAGAACTTTGGAAAATAAATATATTTCTTTTAATACCCTGAGGTGGCAACCTGGAGACTTGTCTACTTTAAGTTTTATTATTTTTCCCCATTACCTTTTTTTCCTAACTTACATTAAATCCACAAATTTATTCCCTTGTACAGCTGGTACTATTGTCCCCTTTATTGTGAAAACTGATGCAAAGTACAAATTGAAAATGTTTATTCCTTACTGCCCATTATAATTTGTACGCATTTTGACACGAGCAGTTTCAGTAGAGTTGTACATACGAGGAAATGGTAATGCTTGATGGCTTATTTTGTACAAATTTAGTTAGACACTAATCTTCTCCTTGTACCTTTAACTCCTAGAATAACAACTTGATATAAGATTAAGGGTGAGACCCTTGATTTGTGATCATGGCTCAGTTTGGAGGACAGAAGAATCCCCCATGGACCACCCAGTTCTCTGCTGCTGTTACACAACCAGGTCAGTGTTTCTCAGTATTGCTGCTTATCGTGGGCCTATATCTCTCTCCAAAGCCCCACAGTATGTTCAGTCTCAACAAGTGTACAGTTGTCAGCAGAACACCAGGTTGCCTTTAGAACTTGTAGAACAAAGATTTTGCTGTGTCTAGCTTGGGAATTCTTTCTGCCAGGGTTGTTTAAGTGGTGCCCTCTGTTCATGAGACCATTCCTATGTTCAATCCTGATAATAGTATGGTCTCAGTAAAGTTATGCAATCAAACCATTATGCAAGACCGTACCATTGTTGTAATTTTTTAATTTATTGTTTCCGTTAGGTGCCCTTGGTGTTCAGCCATCATTGCTCGGGGCCTCTCCAGCAATGTACAGTCAACAGACAGCTCTGGCTGCAGCGGGCCTCACCACCCAAACAGCTACAGGCTATCAGCTCACCCAGACAGCGGCCCTACAACAGCAGGCAGCGGCTGCCGCTGTTGCACTGCAGCAGGTAGGATTGTTGGAGTGTACTACTGTCATCAACAGAGTTGCAGAGAAATCCAGTGGCGCCCTTCGATTGGTATAGTGTTTGAGACATGATACAGTCACACAATTGATTTCAACAGTGCTTCTTGTCGGGTTAATGTAGGCAATAAAGTAGCAAGTGTCCAGTTTGCCCTTTACCTATCTCATTTGGGATGGAATTTTAATGTCCTAGAGACTGTGAAACCTTTTGGTCAAGGAATTTTTGTTTAAAATAAATGCATTTATTTCATTTCATCTTAGTTTGTTCAGTTTGCTTACCCACTTTTTTTTCAGGTTTGCACTTGCTGCTGTTCAGTATTCAGTGTATTAACAGCTAATCTGTACTAATGCTTTGTCTTTCAACACACCATTAACATATTGTTTGCCTTTGCTCCGTGGCCTTTTGGTCAGCTATGTGGCCTGGTCCAATCTAGACCTCCTTTGTTATCTCTTGCCCCACCCCCACCTCACTTGCTTATAACCTGTGACTTTTCTAATATTTGTCAGTTCCGATGAAGGGTCACTGACCCGAAACGTTAACTCTGCTCTCTTTCCACAGATGCTGCCAGACCTGCTGAGTGGTTCCAGCATTTCTTGTTTTTATTTCAGATTTCCAGCATCCGCAGTATTTTGTTTTTATAATATTTTTAGATTATTTTGCATTGATTTAGAAAATCACATCCTTGCTATTGTGCATGTTGTATAGGAGATTTATAATGGAGAAATTACACCCACTGACACTATGTTCTTCATCTTTTTAAAGTAACTTGTTAAAAGTAATGTTCTCAAGTGGGCCACGTGCAAGCTAGTCCCTTTAAATTACTGCTCATGCACAGATGCGCATGAAAGGAGCCGTGCACTTAAACAAAGCACCCAAATGCTCCACAAAAAAAAAATTAGAGGGAACATTGCTGATGGCTACTGTCCTGGGCGAGGAATTTGAGGTGGTGAATTGTCCAAGAAGTGTACTGGCAGCTGCTTTGTAAGTGTATTGGTACCATACACTAAATGGCCCAGTGACAACACTGCCAGGATGAAATCAGTGTTAATGTAGCCTGTTGTGATTTGACTATGATTCTTAAATTAGAGGAAAATCTTACTGTCCACATTGCCACAATGTGCATTAATTAAGTTGGCCTCTTCCATAAAATCTCAAATTTTTGTACAATGGGTTAAATGTAATGCCCTTGTTTCTGTTTTACATTTCACCTCTAACTCCCAAAGGTGTTTCCCACAAGGTGTGAGAGCCGGCCACCTGTATTAGGGCGGCGCAGTGGTTAGCACCGCAGCCTCACAGCTCCAGCGACCTGGGTTCGATTCTGGGTACTGCCTGTGCGGAGTTTGCAAGTTCTCCCTGTGACCGCGTGGGTTTCCTCCGGGTGCTCTGGTTTCCTCCCACATGCCAAAGACTTGCAGGTTGATAGGTTAATTGGGCAATTTATAATGGCCCCTAGTGTAGGTAGGTGGTAGGGAAATATATAGGGACAGGTGGGGATGTGATAGGAATATGGGATTAGTGTAGGATTAGTATAAATGGGTGGTTGATGGTCGGCACAGACTCGGTGGGCCGATGGGCCTGTTTCAGTGCTGTATCTCTAAACTAAACTAAACTATTTCTCACTCATCTGCTTTGAAATGAAACTCCAGTGTTTCCCTCCTTTCCTATAGAAGAAAGCCTTGAAGTGCCTTCGATGGCCGGCCCGATATTGGGTACTCAGAATGTGAGGAATCTCAGGACAAAAATCTGAACACCCAGCAAATCGCATTTGAACCTCTTGTTATTTGTCGAGCCCTGAGAGGGGGAACATTGGAGCAGGAGAAGGCCATTTAGTCCCTTGAGTCAGTTTTCTCATTCAGTGAGATGGCTGAACTGTGAACTAACTCCCCATATCTTACTTTGCCCCCTGTCCCTTATACCTTAATATCAAATTTTAAATTAATAATTGATCCAGCATTAATTGGCGTTTGCAGAAGAAAGGTACAAACTTCTACCAGCCTTTGTAGAATTGTTTCCCAATTTCACTTCTGAAAGGTCTGGCTTTAATTTTTAGGCTATGCCCCTAGTCCTAATCTCCCCAAACAGTGGAAATAGTTTATCTCTATCTACCAGTGTACAATGTGTGATTGTGGTTTGAATGGAGCTTTTCTGGACATTTGTGTCTGAGGAACCATTTTGCCTTCAGAAAACCTGTCAGAAGAGTCCTACTCAGTTTAATTTCATGTATCATGGGTGTGTGTAAAGGCAACAGGGAATGTCATTATTTTCACTGCCTGTTGGTTTTCACAATACTGTCCATTTGTTTTTCAGCAATATCAACAGCCCCAACAAACCATTTACAGTGTCCAGCAACAGGTTTGTGTAATTTCTTCTTTCATGTGAGTGGAGCACTTTGCCAATGTTAACATTGAAGCATATCTTTCCTTTTTGTAAAGGGCTGTGCTTTGCAATTAATTTTTACCTTTACTGATAATTTCAACAGTAATAATTCATAAAGATTGACGTTCGGTTGTGAATTATAAATGTATTTTCTGTTAATAAAATTACATAGGTCAGTATTCATTTAAAAAGACCCCTATATGAATGATGCCCATCCAAAATGCGACCTACCTTGCTGCTTCAGATGCTACCAATTTTCAGCATTCGCGGTGTTTGCCCGTTCTTCAGTGATGGAATTTTGCTGTCCAGCTGTTAAACTGCAACCGTTCACACTGGTTTTGCTGTCAGAATCTGTCTCTTGGCCTTACTCAGTACATTTTCAAGATAGGCTCAGTGTCCACCTGGGAAAGTCACGTATGTTTCAAAACTTGCATATTTTACATCCGTCCCAATGGTATTTTGTTGCCGTTCTAAATTGGCTAGTTTGAAATGACGCAATGACTCGCGCAGCTTGCATGATTCGGTTGACGACATTTTGGCGTTGTGGATATTTTGTGCTTATTCCAGCTATAGTGTTTTGGTATTCATGTGCAATGGAGATTCTTGAGAATGATTGGCCTGATGTGCGTCCTTCTTCGTTCTGATGCTCTCAGAGCCGTGCTTTATTCACTTATCTTTAAGTGGAGCCTCGCATCCAACTTCATTGAAACTTGTTTAGTTGTGACTGCACCTTTCCATCTTCTCATGGTGTCATATGTGGAGGATTCACTGAAGACCATCCCACCCCAACCCCATCGACAAGATTCATTGAAGGAGCCTGGATGACAGGGTCATTGGTATTGAGAGATATAAAGTGATTTATGCTGCTTTTAGCTTGTTTTTTCGCACTCAAGACAAACACGAGACTTGTGACGGCATCAGGTGCAGTGGTGATGTTGTGCTTGGCCTCCTGTGTTACTGACTGTAGTGAGGGTCATCATAACTTGGTGGTAGGTGCTTCTTAGTGTTCCGTACTTAGGCCTAAACACTATTGTTGGGGTGAGAGATTTGTTTTTAATTGTGCTTTTTCCTCACGAACGTGAACAACCACCAGCTGTATTTTCAGAGCCTGTTCCTGCCTGATCAACCTAAATGGTCAAGTCAGTGGTATCTCCTTGTCTCCCATTTGGACACTTCAGTGTTTTATCTTGTGCCCAATCTTGAATCAAAAGTACCCCATCTGAGAGGTCTCAGAGTCAAAGATATCACGCCTTGAATTGACTGTCCCTCCAGATAATGCGGCAACCAGCAGACAACAGAACTTACCCTCACTGTTTGCACTGAATGCTTCCTCTGGTTTACTAATGTGCTTTGTTAAAGGTGCGGGCCTTTGACTTGTGCTGATGGCAGCATGAGAGGGGCGCTCCCTTGGGTGGGTCACTGGACTGATACCACATTCAGGCTGTTCATCGTCAGATTAGGTGTCTTTGCTTAGGTTCTCCAATTCTCTTGGTTGGATGTTGTTGATCAGATTTGGCTAGACTGACTCTCCGCTCCCCACCAAATCTACAGTGATCAAATTCATGCCCATCATGAAAACCTGGTCTGCATGCTTTGCTCGCAAATGTTTTAGAAAAAGATTGACTGTCTGGCGACTCATTAACCATACATCTGGGATCCATTCTGAGTAAATAGCAAGAGACGTGGGATCTTGTAATTCTCCCAAAGAATAAAGTTGTGATCCATTGTGCTTAGAGCAGCCACTGGGTAATCTCTGCTGTTTGCTTAATACAGTGGGGGGGGTGGTGTTGGTGAAGAAGGGCAATCTTCCTTTCCTGAACCAGCGGCACCCAGGTCAACCGTCGTGACTCAATGACCTGGATTTTACGGTCACTGGCAAACAAACAGTGCCAGTCATTCACTGCACTTGCATGTGCCCACAGGCTTTCTATTGGCCTATGCACTGGAACCTGCTGTGGTTAGTGACAGTGTCCTATGTATGAACAGGGCAAGCAATAAAGTGTCTCTTTCAACCAAACAGACTGAAGATTCCTTAATGAGGCACGCAGAGATGGGATTAAAATTAAAATGGGATTAAGAGGCAGAAAGAAAAAATTGTTAAATCTTCAACAATAATTGAAATCTGAAGGAAAGAGACTCCACCTATAAAAGTTAGTTTTCTGGGCCAGAGATGATGTTTTCAAGTAGGTAAGGTGCATCACACCTTTACAAATTTATTTAAAAATGGACAAGACCCAACTTCTTCAGGTGTGTTTAGTGAGTATATATCATGCAAGTACTGCAACTTCACACACTAATGTATTTCAATGCTGTGTCATTGTAGCTTCTAGAGGAGCAGGGCAACTCGGATAGCATTTCCTGATTTTCATGTTTAACTATGCATGTGTGGACACTGCAAGTTCCTGTCCTATTTACTCTTTAACACTGAGCGCTGAGTATAATGGGATATGGAGGGGAAAGACCTCCCAGCCCCAATATCTTTCTCCAGTTGAAGGGAAAGGAGCCAGAATCAATCTACAGGCACAGAATGATCTGTCCCTTCCCATTGCCACCAATTCATTCACTGAGCTGTCTGACCACTTATGTAATAGATAACGGCGCACTACTCTAATGGCCAATGTATGAAAATTAATCTTACCCTGAGGACCATTTTGCCAGGCCACGGGGCTGGCTTAAATGTTTTGGGAATCGCAGATATTTTCACCCTAAAAAGACTTTGATCTGGTTTTAAGCTTTATATTTATGGGGGACTTGTTGACTGACAAATTCTCCATCTTCTGGATCTCACGATGTCTGTAGTTGGGCCATGAGCTCAGAGCAGACTAGTGTAACATCACTTTGGCTGGCTTGTTTGAGTCATAGAGCACTGAAACAGGCACTTCGGCCCACTGACCATCAACCACCCATTTATACTAATCCTACATTAATCCCACCTTCCATACCACATCCCCACCTTCGCTCAATTCTCCTACCACCTACCTACACTAGGGGCAATTTACAATGGCCAATTTACCTATCAACCTGTTGTGGGAGGAAACTGAAACCCATGTGGTCACAGGGAGAACTTGCAAACAGGCAGTACCCAGAACCGAACCTGGGTCGCTAGAGCTGTGAGGCTGCGGTGCTAACCACTGTGCCGCCCCTGCTGGCTATCTGCCTGTGGCCCCTGAAATCAAAGGCACTCTGCTGCTGGAGTGGAATCAGTGCTGCTAGTTGGGTATTGGAGGAGTCCTATATGATCAGAGTCTGGAATTTGCTGTTAATCATTTTGAGGACTTGAATATTTAAGAAATTGGATGCAAACATTAACGTTTTCCTTTTCTTCAGCTGCAGCAGCCCCCACAAGCTTTGCTTCCGCAAGTAAGTTTACTGTTTATTTTGTTATAGCTGAACATTGGACTTTATTTCAGGAGTGACATTATTTTGTTGTAGCCATGTGTCCGTGTTCAGATCTTGTCATTTTGCAATCATGCCTATCTAGTTTGTGCAATATTTGCATTCTGGCAGTAGTGGTGCCCTAGTGGCAGATAGCTGATACTGCAATATTTCCTCCTTTATCACAAGTCCCGTGCATGTTACACGCTTCTGTTTTTCCAGACACACTCAAAATATTCCAGTGATTCTGCTGCTCATGTAAAAATAATAGTTTTAAGGCCACATTTCAATCCTACAAAAGGTGTGGGCTTCTTTAGTTTCAGTCACACTGGATTATATCACTGGTTTATTTCAGGAGAGCAGCAATTTTGAATCAAATGTCATAAAGAGAAATCCTTACAATGTGTTGTCATTGTTTCTCGCATTTTCTGTTTTGGAGTCACTTTTTAATGTTTTCTATGTGACGCAGGGAAAGATTCCAAGTTTATTTCTCATATTTTGCAACTTTATGATATCCTGTCAAATGTCCTAACCCTAACCCATTCACCAGTAAATGTTGACAGGCTATTGAGCCACGGAAGGCCTCGTGGCCAACCCTGGTCCTGTCTTCACCCAACCACTACACTTGTGCACTTTGCAGCAGGAGTCCCTGGATACTCGTCAGCCAGGATTCCCAGTCCTGATTTTGATTTTTGCTTGTTGACCAAGGATGCTATTGTCAATTGCTGTGGCCCTGCTGCTGTCCTGGCTGAGATCTGTTGCTTGGCACAGACTAGGAATCAGACCTGTCACCTTACTGTCTGCATAGCTCAGTCCTATGCTATGGAGTGCACTTACCCAATGATCCCTGGGGGATCTGCATGGTCAAGTTGCTTTGCAAGGACAATGATTGTCACATGTAATATTTCAACCCACTTTCAAAGTGAATCAGTTCACTCCATGCACAAAAGGACTGAGTTAAAGTCATTTGATGCCCTTTCCCTTGGTGATGAAGATGCATATTAAACAGTATTTGTCAGATTTGATGGAGTTGAAGATGCAGAGTCCCATATCCTTTGAGCTGCATAACTTTTCAAAACATTTCTGTTGGTTTCCATGTTTAATTAGGACACTTAATTCTGTGTGCTGTTCCTTGTTTTTTAGCCGGGAGTGGCTCTACCCACAAGTCTCAATGCCCCGCAGACAACAGCACAAATCACCGTCTCTTACCCAACGCCCCGGGCTACACAGCAGCAAACCCAACCCCAGAAGCAGCGGGTCTTCACCGGAGTTGTAACCAAGCTTCATGACACGTTTGGATTTGTGGATGAGGACGTCTTTTTTCAGCTGAGGTTTGTACCTCATATTTAACTTTACACAAAATTAGGAACAAAAGGAGGCTATTCCACCCCTTGAGCCTGTTACACCTTTCAGTTAGATCATGGCTGATCTGTATCTTAACGCCATCTAACAATTTTGTTCCTTTTTAATACCCTTACCAAAAAAACAATCTTATCAATCTCAGTGTTGAAATTTTCAGTTGACCCCCAACTTCAGCTTATTGGGGGAGGGTTTTCCAGATTTCCACTATCCTTTGTGTGAAGAAGTACTTCCCAACATCATCCCTGAATGGCCTAGCTCCAATTTTAAAGTTGTGACCCCTTGTTCAGGACTTCAACACCGGCTACAAAAACAAGTCAGAGGCTGGGAATTCTGCCGTAACTCACCTCGTGACTCCCCAAAGCCTGTCCACCATCTACAAGGCACAAGTCAGGAGTGTGATGGAATGCTCTCCACTTGCCTGGATGAGTGCAGCTCCAACAACTCAAGATGCTCAACGCCATCCAAGACACAGCAGCCTCCTTGATCAGCACCCCTTCCACCACCTTCAACATTCACTCCCTCCGACACTGGTGCACAGTGGCAGCAGTGTGTACCATCTACAAGATGCACTGCAGCAACTCATCAAGTCTCCTTTGACAGCGCTTTCCTAACTCGCAACCTCCACAAACTAGAGGGACAAGGGCAACAGACACGTGGGAACACCACCACCTGCAAGTTCTTCTCCAAGTCGCATGCCATCCTGACTTGGAATTGTATCACTGTTCCTTCACTGTCATTGGGTCAAAATCTTGGAACTCCCTCCTAACAGCACTATAGAAGTACCTACACCACACAGATTGTTTTACCACCACCTTCTCGAGGGCAATTGGGGATGGTTAATAAATGCTGGCATTGCCTGTGATGCCCACATCCCATGAATGATTTTAAGAGAAAAAGATCCTGAGGTTCCACATCCCCTCTTGATCCCAAGAGGCCAGGGGTCCCCCTCCTGATCTCAGCTTCAGTTGGCCTCAGTGCCCTCCTCCTCGTTCCTGAGCATTGATCAATGACTCCTGTTGTAAATGATCACATGTGGATCCCTATGGGTTTTCCCACACTCCTCACATATAACACAGCCGGCATAGTAACATGGGTTCCAGCGGCCATATCTTTACTCATTTCACCACAGGGAATCTAGTCTGTGTGGCTCAGTGCACTGTTGTCAACAACTTGCATTTATATAGTATCTTTATTCTTTAATGTAGTAAAATATCTTAAGGTGCCTCACAAGAGCATAATCAGACCTAAAATTGACACTGAGCCAAAGAAGGAGACATTAGGACAGGTGACCAAAAGCTTGTTCAAAGAGGTAGGTTTTGAGGAGTGCCTTAAAGGAAGAGAGAAAGGTAGTGATGATTAGAGGTTTAATGAGGGAATTACAGAGCGTAGGGCCTAGACAGCTGAAGGCATGGCTGCCTGTGGTTGGGCAAAGAAAATAAGGGATGCACAAGAGGCCAGAGTTGAAGGAACACAGAGTTCTTGGAAGGTTATAGCGCTGGCAGAGCTTACAGAGATGGGGAGAAGTGAGGCCATGGAGAGATTTGAACACTAGGATGAGAAATTTAAATTCGACCTGTTGAAAATGACACAAAACTTGGATGGATTATGAACTGTTAGAAGGGTAGTGATAGACTTCAAGAAGACGTAGACAGGCTGGTTGAATGGACGGACGCGTGGCAGATGAAATTTAATGCAGAGCAGTATGAAATGATGCATTTTGGTAGGGAGAGTGAGGAAGGGCAATATAAAATGTAGGGTGCAATTCTAAAGTGGGTGCAGGAGCAGAGGGACTTGGGGCTATACGTGCTCAAATCATTGAAGGTGACGGGGCAGGTTCAGAAACAGTTAATAAGGCATTCAGGATCCTGGGCTTTATAAATAGAGGCATAGAGTACAAAAGGAAGTTATAGTGAACCTTTATAAAACACTGGTTTGACCTCAACTAGAGTATTGTGTACAATTCTGGGAACCATATTTTAGGAAGGATGTGAAGGCATAGGGGATGAGAATCTTTGGTAATGAGGGTAGATTGGCGAAGCTGGGGTTGTTCTCCTTCGAGAAGAGAAGGCTGAAAGGAGCTTTGTTCAAGGTGTTTAAAATTGTGAGGGGTCTGGACAGAGTAGATAGAGAGAAACTATTCCCATTGGCAGAAGGGTCGAGAACCAGAGTACACCAATTTAAACTGAATGGCAGAAGAGCCAGAGGCGACATAAGGAAAAACTTCTTTTCTGCAGCAAATGGTTAGGATCAAGAATACGCTGCCTGAGATTGTGATGGAGGCAGATTCAGTCGTGGCTTTCAAAAGGGAATTGGATAATTATCTGAAGGAAAAAGATTTGCAAGGCTGTGAGGAAAAGGCGAGGCAGTGGAACAAGCTGAGTTCTCACAGAGAGCCAGTACAGAATAGCCTCCTGTGTTGTAACCATTCTGTGATTCTGTTGGACCGGGAGCCAGTGTAGGTCAGCGAACATGAGCGATGAGTGAACCGGACTTAATGCAAGTTAGGATGCAAGCAGCAGAATTTTGGATGAGCTCAAGTTTACGCAAGGTGGAAGATGGGAGGCTGGCCAGGCAAGCATTGGAATAATTGTAGCTACAAGTAACAGATGCCAGGGGAGAGTTTCAGCAGCAGATAAGCTGAGGCAGAGGTAGAGATGGGCAATACTACAAAGGTGGGTGAGGATATGTGTTACAAAACTCAGCTGAGGACAGCCTAGGTTGTGAAGTTTGGTTCAGCCTGAGACCATAGAACCATAGAAAAATTATGGCACAGAAGGAGGCCATTCAGCCCATCTTGTCTGTGCTGGCTGAAAAAAAAGCTAGCCGCACAATCTAATCCCACCTTCCAGCACCTGGTTCATAGCCTTGCAGGTTACAGCACTTCAGGTGCATGTCCAGGTACCTTTTAAAAGAATTGAGGGTTTCTGCCTCCACCACCATTCCTAGCAGTGAATTCCAGACATCCACCACCCTCTGGGTGAAAAAGCTTTTCCTCATGTCCCCTCTAATCCTTCTACCAATTACCTTAAATCTGTGCCCCCTGATAATTGACCTTTCCGGTAGGGGAAACTGGACCTTCCTGTCTCCTCTGTCTAGGCCCCTCATAATTTTGTACACCTCTATTAAGTCCCGCCTCAGCCTTGTCTGTTCTAAGGAAAATTAGCCTAGCCTAGCCAATCTTTCCTCATAGCTACAACTTTCGAGCCCTGGCAACATTCTTGTAAATCTCCTCTGTACTCTCTCCAGAGCAATTATGTTCTTCCTGTAATGTGACCAGAACTGTACGCAGTACTCACAACTGTGGCCTAACCAGCATTTTATACAGTTCCAGCATTACATCCCTGCTTTTGAATTCTATACTCTGGCCAATAAAGGAAAGTATTCCATATGCCGCCTTCACTTTATCTACCTGTCCTGTCACCTTCAGGGACCTGTGGGCATGCACTGCAAGGTCTCTCATTTCTTCTACCCCTCTCAATATCCTCCATTTTATTGTGTATTTCCTCGCTTTATTTGCCCTCCCTAAATGCATTACCTCACACTTTTCTGGATTGAATTCCATTTGCCACTTTTCCGCCCACTCAACCAAACCATTGATATCATTCTGGAGTCTACGACTATCCTCTTCACTATCAACTACACAGCCAATTTTTGTGTCATCAGCAAATTTCCCAATCGTGCCTCCCACATGTAAGTCCACATCATTGATGTATACCACAAACAGCAAGGGACCCAACACTGAACCCTGTGGAACGCCACTGGAAACAGCTTTCCATTCACAAAAACATTGGTCGACTACTACCCTTTGTTTCCTGTCCCTGAGCCAATTTTGGATCCAACCTGCCACATTCCCCTGTATCCCATGGGCTTTCATTTTACTGACCAGTCTGCCATGTGGGACATTGTCAAATGCCTTACTAAAAGCCATGTCGACCACATCCACTGCACTACCTGCATCAATCCTCCTTGTTACTTCCTCAAAAAAGTCAATTATGTTAGTAAGACATGACCTTCCCTTAACAAATCCATGCTGACTATCCCTGATTAATCAGTACCTTTCTAAGTGGCAGTTTATCTTGTCCCTCAGAATAGATTCTAACAATTTACCGACCACCGAGGTCAAACTAAATGGCCTATCCCTCGCACCCTTTTTAAACAATGGTACAATGTTCGCAGACCTCCAATCCTCTGGTACCTCTCCTCTATCTAATGAGGATTTGAAGATGATCCTCAGTGCATCTGCTATTTTCTCTCTAGCTTCCTTTAACAACCTGGGATGCAATCCATCCGGCCCTGGTGATTTATCCACTTTCAAGGATGTCAGACCCTCTAGTACTTCCTCTCTCATTATGCTTATCGTATCTAATGTTTTACACTCCTCTTTTATTGCAATGTCTGCATCCCTCTCCTTTGTGAAGACGAGATAAAAAAACTCATTAAGAACCCTGCCCACATCTTCTGCATCCACGCATATGTTTCCTTGTACATATCTGATAGGCCCTACCCTTTCTTTAGTTATCTTCTTGCTCTTAATATACTGATAAAACATCTTTGGGTTTTCCTTGATTTTACCTGCCAGTAATTTTTCATGTCCTCTCTTTGCTTTTCTAATTTCCTTTTTTACTTCACCCCTGCACTTTCTAGGCTTTCTAAAGTATTAAGATTTTTGTGATCGTCATTAGCTTTCTTTTTCTGCTTTTAACTTGCCCTGTAAGCTTCTCGATTACAAGGGGGTTCGAGATTTGGCAGTACCACCCTTTGTCTTTGTGGGGACATGTCTACGCTGTGCCTGTAGTATCTCGCTTTTGAATGCCTCCCACTAGTTTGCCACTGATTCTCCTTCAAGTAGCTGTATCCAGTCCACTTTCGCCAGGTCACCTCAGTTTTTTAAAATTTGCCTTAGCCCAGTTTAGAACATTTACTCCTGTTTTATCTCTGTCCTTTTCCATGATTATGCTAAAACTTACTATTATGGTCACTATCTCCAAAATGGAGATTACTTCCTCCACTTGTCCAGCTTCATTACTGAAGACTAACTCTAGAATTGCGCCCCTTCTCGTTGGACTTGTTGCATGCTGGCTAAAAACATTCGAACGCAGTTCAAGAAGTTTGTCCCCTCTGTGCCCTTCACACTGTATCCCAGTTGATAGTGGGGTATTTGAAATCCCCAACTATTATTGCCCTATAGTTTTTGCACTCGGAAATTTGCCTATATATTTGTTCTTCTACCTTCCTCTCGCTATTTGGGGGGTCTATAGTACACTCCGAGTAGTGTGGCTGCCCTTTTTTATTTATGAGCTCCACCCATATGGCCTCATTTGATGATTCATTTAGCATATCATCCCTCCTCAAAGCTGTTACTGATTCCTTAACTAATAATGCTACACCCTCTCCCTCTCTATCCCGCCTGAAAACTCTATATCCAGAGATGTGGAGTTGCCGTTCTTGCCCCTCCTTAAGCCAAGTTTCCGTTATAGCAATAATATCATGTTGCCATGTGTCTATCTGTGCCCTCATCTCATCGACTTTATTTACTATACTCCTTGCATTCAAATAAATATCCTTTAACACTGCCAAATTCCTGTACTGCACACTTTTTAACGTTTGCTTCTTCTGTCTTTGAGTCACTCGCTAATTTTTTGCCTCCTGTTCCCTGCCCTAAAATTGCCCTATCTAAGACTGTGCTCAGGTTCCCATCCCCCTGCCAAGCTAGTTTAAACTATCCCCAACAGCACTAGCAAACCTTCCTGCAAGGATATTTGTCCCAGTCCTGTTCAGGTGCAGACCATCCGGCTTGTACAGGTCCCACCTTCCCCAGAACCAATGCCGCAGAAATCTGAAGCCCTCCCTCCTGCACCATCTTTCCAGCCACACATTCATCTGGTGTATTTTCCTATTCTAAACTCACTAGCACGTGGCCAGAGAGGAGGAAGGATTCGCCTGTGAGGAAACAAAGTTTGTGGCAAGAGCCAATGACAGTGGCTTTGGTCCTTCCAAGCTTAACTGAGGGAAATTGCACTCATTCAGTACTGGATGTCGGTCAAGCAGTCTGACAACACTGAGGCAGTGGAGAGCTCGAGAGGGGTGATGAGGTGGAACTGTATGTTAGTATATATGTGGAACCTAGCATGTGTTTGAGTGATGTTGCTGAGGGGCAGCATGTAAATGAAGAGGAGGGGGGTTAAGGAAATTGGTTACCAAATGACAGGACTGTTGCATCAGGCACTTCCTTTACTGCACACACCACCATTCAACTCTGGAGAGCTTTGTGCCACTGAGCACAGAGAAGAGGCAGATTATTGTTACTGGTGTTACAATCGCGGCGGGAGCAACGCACTGTCAATTCAGTCCCGTCACTCCACAGGTTGCAACATATTAAGCTTTCACACCCAATCGGAAAAACAGCCAAATTAAACACTCTAGTAACCCCAGAATAAAACAGACCAAACCAGGTATCCTTAGACAACAACAAATTAACTATTTATTAAAAACTAAATCTTAAACACTATTAAGATAAATGTATGTCTCAAGACCTTAAAAATTAGCTGTCTCTTGAGAATAAATAAAAAAAGAAAGTCTTTGTGATTACATTCCTGGTAGATGAGGTCTTCTAATGTGGAAATAATCAAAATTCACTCGAAGTCTACATCCGAATTGGATGAAAATAGTCCTTCAGAAGATAGGCATTCAACTCTTCGGCTGCAGCAAGCATTAGACAGTCCTTTGAACGATGAGCACAGCATTACAAATAATTTCTTGAAAAAGAAGGCTTTTCTTCTTTACTCAAGGAATTAACTTGGCTTGTATCTCATTGTAGAATTTTTGTTGAGAGAGAATGAACAGCTTCTTTTCTCTTCAGTTCGCCCTGCTGGAAAGTCTCTCGGAACTAACTGATCTCAGCCGGTTTCTGCCAGTTCCCCGCGCAGCCAAGTGGAAACATGGCGTCATGTGACTCTCTCTCTCTCTCTCTCCTGCTGTTGCCCAGGGAAACAAAAAATGCAGCTGGTGCACACTGTCTCTCAAGAATTCCACAATCTTCTCTCGCTTAAAGGTGCACTGTTTTTAACAAAGTCTTAAAGGCGCACACGCTGATTTTAATACGAGGAGAAAAATAATTACAGGTCCGTGACACTGTCTGTCTCTGTAGTAAGGTTTGAAAAATGAAATCAGATTGTAGGTTAAACTTGAGTGGTATTTTTTACTGTACGGAGACTTGTTCTCATTTTAAAACTTGAATTCGGTAAAACGCTAGATCATGCATGTGTGTTAATTCTTCGCTCTACTTTAATGTATTGACTGGGTGTTTTTGCATGTTTACCAGTGCTGTGAAAGGCAAGGCACCCCAGGTGGGAGACCGGGTGCTGGTGGAAGCTGCTTATAACCCCAACATGCCCTTCAAATGGAATGCACAACGAATACAGACTCTGCCCAATCAGGTGAGCTTTGCTGGTAGAGTTTTGATTTTATACTTTCATGCTTTGCGATTTTGTTGTGTTAATTCTATCTGGACTTTTGAAAATAACTTATTATTGAAAAACTGCCCAAGATGATGCCCACTGTGGCCTTTATGCCAAGTCTTCATGTGAAAAATGCAGTTTTACGTATAATCCCCACTACCCAGGTCAGATAGCAAGACTCATTTGGCTGCAGTTCCACACACAGGTCTGATGTACCTCATCAGAGTGGCATTTGCCATGTGCGAGTCCGGATGTGGCGAATGGGTCATTCAACCATGAAGAGCATCGTGGCTATGCTTTATCCTGCCCTTACAAATAAAAGGCAAAATAAATACTGCAATTGCTGGAAATTTGAAACAAAAACAGAAATTGCTGTAAATGCTCAGGAATTCAAGCAGCAGCTGTATTGGGAGTAGAGACGGGTCACTGTTTCAGACTGCTGAGTGACCTGCTGCCTGTATCCAACATCTTCTGATTCTGTCCTTATCTGAACTCCACACTCAACCACTTCGCAGCAGGTTTCATAGGATCGCCACAAGAAGGGGAGCTTGGGCTGTTCTTTCCCTTCCTAGCCCAGGAGCACTGAGGCTATTCAGCTTGTGGCTGCAGCTGAACCTGGGAACTTTTGGGGCTGCTGTCTTCTCTGAATTTTCAAATCTAGTTAAAGAACTGTGATTCTGTAGCAGGTTGTATTAGAGCTGGGACAGAGGAAGACTAGGTGTGTGTGCATTTGTGTTATATATTATATATGTGTGTGTGTAGTTGACAGTTCTGTGTTGAAGGGCAAGTGACTCAACTATTTTTCTTTTGACTTCCTAGAGTCAGACTCAACCACTGATCAAGACGCCTCCAAATGTTATGCAGCCTCTCTCACAGCAACCATATGGTGTTCCACCTCAGCCCCAGTCTCTCTTGCAGGCATCCATGGCAGCAGCACCCCTCACTCCTTTGCTGTCAGCACAGCCTCAACCTTTACTGCAGCAACCACAGCAGAAACGTAAGTCACCCACGAGATCTGCATTCACATGCCTAACCATTGTAGATTAAATGTAGACCTCATATTCACATCACTGTAGATAAAGCGTAAATCGCCAACAAAACCTTCATTCACACCATCGTAAATTAAAAATAAAATGTACATTGTAAGTTAAACACAAGCTGCCTATGACAGTGGTTCTCAACCTTTTTGCTTCTGAGGCCCCCTCCCATGTTATAAAAGTTCCACAGACCTCCTTTAAAGCAAGTATTTTTTCTCTATAAAAATTAGTTTTACAATTAAACATATTAATTATTTTTTTGTTTTACTTCCTTAACGTGGAACTTGGGGCTGGTGCTGAGCAAACTTTCAATCAATATGTGGAGGTATCTTCAATAAGAGCATGCCCATGTCATGATCAATGTTAGTCCTGGCTCAGTACTTTGTTTGCATTGTTGTCATTATTGCTGCAAATCCAGCTTTGTACAAGAAGGTTGAACTAGATGGGACCAACACCTTGGGTGCTACAGAAGAAGCAGCACTGTATTCATCGGAACATTTGCACCAAAATGTCTCGATTGCTGGGAATATAAAATTAGAAGAAATACAGCAGGTTGGCTGGAAGGATGAGACTTTCCACATCATGGTGAAATAGTTGGTCTGTATATTTTTAACAGACCTCTTGAAATCCTTTGCGGGGGCCATGGGCCCCCGGTTGAGAACCCCTGCCCTGCAAGACCTCCATTACTCCCATAGTAGAGTGGCTTTCAAAATGAGCATTCCAATGTCGCTTCCAAATTCAAGATGTTGCAAGTCTTTCCTTGATAGCAGGTGCTCCCTCTTTGCTGTAGCTGACTTGGGAGTGTTTGATGGGACAGTGTAGAGAGTGCTTTACTCTGAGCTGTGTTGCACCTGCCCTGGGAGTTTTTTGAGCCGTATAACACTGGATTAAAGTACTGGTAGTTGCAGGTTTGCCCCTAGTCTTGGTTCTAACAGGGAGCATTTCGGAGAATGATGTAGGAACATTCATGGGAAGGATTTCAGCACTTCTCACCTTGTTGCAAATTGGTGCCGATGACAAGTACTTCAAATGAGGGTCGTATTCCCAGGCCTGACATCCCACATCTTGAGCAGAGCAAACATGCCCAGAAAAAGTCACAAAGTCTCACCGTGAGAGCTATTAAAAATGTCATTTCAGACACATTTAATTTTATTTAGAAGATAATTACTCTGAGCCTTGCTTGCATTTTGATATCTTGCCATCTTGTAATGATGCTTCACTTGTGCTCCTGTTACAGCTGGGTTGCTGCAGCCTCCTGTGCGAGTCATTCCACAGCCACAAGCTGTCAGGAGGATTGAACCATCATCCAGATTCATGACCCGGAATGAGAGACTGGAAATAACATTAACCAGGAAAGATGATAGAAGGTACTGTAAACTACTGTGTGATTGGATAAAATCTCACTCTGCTCAGCATCACCTACCATCCTCTAGATTTCTTTTCGAATCGTGGTAAATTGGTAAAAGTATTGTTTGGTGCAGAATGTTACGGCGTTAATCAAACTCAGCCAGGGCAGTAATTGGGGGCAGCCTTGGTGCCCTCTCGCTGAAGAGATGAAAACTGCCTGGAATCCCATTTCTGATCATGATCCACTGTCCCCTGCTGGAAAACTCCTGTGCACACGCCTAAGCAAGTCAGGAGCAAGCTCTGCTGCAATTCCCCTCATGGTGAGGAGCAGCTTGCTGGCATTGAATGACCCCGATCATTGTAGTGGAGGGCTGCTGGGACCTGTGGTGGGAGACTGGGAAGGGCTCAACACTTTCAGGAAAGGATGTGAAGAGTTAAATTACACATTCTACACAAGGCATCAGTTAACCATGCAGGACATCTGTCAATAAGACTCAAGATTTCTTGCACACAATACAGTTGGAAAACATTTGCTTTTTCATTTTGTTAAAGTTTTAAGCAGAGATTTTCTTTAATTTTGGTGCCACTTTAGTGCCGCACAACAAATTTGGGCATACTTTTCACTTAAATGATGCCCTAGAATTCTGTATGAAGTATGTACTGGATTTGAATGAAATGTGAAAACAGTTGTGCATAAATTAATTTTTTTCTTAAATTGTGATCCTCTTGTAGCCGTGAAAGAGAGCGGGACAGGAGGCGTTCACGTGAGCGGTCACCCCAACGCAAACGGTCCCGAGAGCGATCACCACGGCGAGAGAGGGACAGGTCACCAAGAAGGCAGAGACGCACCGTTCCTCGCTACACTGTGCAGTTCTCCAAGTTTTCCTTGGATTGGTAGGTATACAACTGACCAAATATTGTTTGTGACCATATTTGTGAATGGGTCACAACTTGGTAAAAGATGACTTTTTAGTGGATTTTGTGTTCAGTGAGGCGAGATGTTGGTGTAGAGGATGGATTTTGGCCATTGCTAACTTGAGTATGGCAGATGTTAGGTGTGCCTCAACCTCAAAAGCTGCATGATCTTTTTTTCATTTTGCTTTGATTCTTTGTTTGCAATGGGGTGGGATGGAGCACCTATTCATATAACAATCAGTGAGTGTGTGTCAGATGTGTTCATTCACACGGTGTGAATTACAAACCAGTTTACAAATAGAGTCTTTCTTGATTATAAAAATTGTCCAATACTATGCCTGTAACTGGACTGTGAGCTTTATTATTCAGGTCAGCAGAAATGTTGTGATGGGAGCTGTTATCAGTCTTGCTTTTTTTTTTATTAGCAAAAAACATTTCTGTTTAGGCTTTCCATTTTAACTTTGACCCAGACACAAACCAAAAACACATGGGTAATGATGTTTAATCCTATTCCATTGCTGAAATGACAGTGTGGAAGAAAAACTGCTGAACCCATTCAGAATACCAGGGGGGAGTGTTTGGAGCTCTGGTTGTAGATGTCAATTATCAGTTTGTTTGGAAGGTTTGTTCTGTTTACTCCATATACTGTGTGAAGGGTAGGGTTGTTTTCCTTAGAACAGAGGAGGCTGAGGGGTGTTTTAATTGAGGTGTACAAAATTATATAGGCCTAGATAGAGTAGACAGGAAGGACCTGTTTTCCGCTAGCGGAGAGGTCAATTACCGGGGACACAGATTTAAGGTGATTGGTAGAAGGATTAGAGAGGACAGGAGGAAAAACTTTTTCACCCAGAGGGTGGTGGGTGTTTGGAATTCACTGCCTGGATCTGTGGTGGAGGCAGAAACCTTCAATTCTTTTAAAAGGTACTTGGACAGGAACCTGAAGTGCTGTAACCGGCAGAGCTATGGACCAGGTGCTGGAAGGTGGGATTAGATTGGTCAGCTAGTTTTTTCAGCCGGCATGGACATGACGAGCTAAATGGCCTCCTTCAGTGCTGTAATGTTTCTGTGGTTCTATGAAGTGGCTGAGCCCACTGAGTTTACAATTCTCAATCATCTGGTCATTCCTTGCTGCACGGTACAAGGTCCACATAGACACTATCCAGGGAACCAGAGGCTCACGTTCTCATCTATTTTGCTGTTAGCAGTCTCCTTGGATTTAAACTGTTACTCATGAAAGCTATTATCCAGTTGGATCCAACTGCACTTGTCCTGTATTGCAACTGTTTTCACATTTTTATAAAGTTTCCTCCCCTCCTTCCATCCCATTAAGAGTTGCAGTTTTATACCAATGTTTCTAAAACCAAAAAGTATCTTCTGCCTCCAAACCATCTCTGTACCTAGGTTTGCTCCTGCTGAAGTGAAGAATTCTCTCACTACTCCTAGCTGAGCACAGCGGGGTCTGGCTGGTAAGCCTCTTGAATTATAGCAGTCAGTTGACTATGCTGTAACATTGGATGGAGCGTGTGTGTAGGTAACTTCATATGCAGCACTGGAGTTCAGGGGCAAACATTGGATCATGCCACTGGCTCTGGGCCCAGTGCCCCAACAAAGACATCAGACTAAATGTGAAGCTTTCAGTATTTCTCTCAAACAGTGCAGCTCTGAATGAGTCAAGATATAGACCATGTCGTTGGAACTGAGAAACTCAGCATTTTCAGTAGATTTTTATTGACATGTGCCTTCCTATCCTGCTAATTCTTCTGAGGATTACTTTACTCCTGTGAGTCTAATATGAGAGGTTTCTGCTGAGGCAAGAGATCGTGTTTTAATAGAGCCTGAATCAGGGTTCGAATCCCACTCTAGTCCACGCTTGAGACATCATGTAGGTTTGACACTCGAGTGCAGCGCTGAGGGAGTGTCGCATTGTTAGTGCCTTTTGGATGAGACATTAAACCCAGGCCCTGTCTGTGCTCTCAGGTGAATATAAAGATCCCACAGCACTGTTTAAAGAAGAGCTGGGGAGTTCTCCCTGACATCCTGGCCAATAGGTAGCCCTCACCCAACATCACTAATATACAGATTATCTGGTTATTTATCTCTTTGCAATTTGTGGGACCTAGCTGATCCCAAATTTGGTGCCATATTTCCTCTCATTACAACAATGAGTATATTTCAAAAGTAATTAATTGAACTGTGTCCTGAGGTTTTGAGGTGCTTATACAAGTTCGTTTGACAGCTTTGGCAGAGTCTCACAGGGCGTCTTTGCATGTACTAGGTTGGGAAGTCAGAGTTTGGCAATACATTAGTGGGCTCCTGGATCTGGAAACTCTTTTGGGAGTAATTCTTGGGACCGTGGAGCATCGGCGAGGAAGGCCTCTGGCTCAAAGCTTTGAGGTTGGTCCAGGGAAGGGCGTAGGGCTATGGTACAGGGTTCTGAGTGCATTAGAGGTATAGTATAAGAGTTTAGGAGGACTGAGATGGGGTTTTGGCATCAAGAAGTGGGGTGAAGTATTGAGAAGAGATGGTCCTGGGAAACGAGGGACTTCTGTGAGCAAGGTGGTGGGCATACTCTGGTAACATTGTTGGGTTCCTGAAATGTGACAGAATTGAGGTTTGGGGTTAGGAACCTTATTCAGAAGAGGTCCTCGGAAAATGGGAGCCAAACTGCTATTGGCTTCATTTTGAACATCAGGTACAACCTTCTGTCATGTTTCTGCCTGGTGGCCTTCTCCTCCAAATTGTTGCCCCTTTTATGCTTGCCCACCACCACTTTCCCCACTGTCAGTTAAATCCTATCTTTAAGGAAGATGATAGCGGGAAACAAGGGAATTATAGACCAGTTAGTCTAACATCTGTTGTCAGGAAATTACTAGAATTTCAAATTAAGAATGGGGTGACTTGAACGCCTTGAAAATTTTCAGCTGGTCAGAGAGCCAGCATTGATATGTGAAGAATAGGTCATGCCTGACTAATCTGATTGCATTTTTTGAAGAGGTGACTAAAATAGTGGACAGGGGAATATCTATAGGGGTTATTTATATGGACTTCCAGAAGGCATTTGATAACCTTTGAGCTGAAGTTGTAGCTGATGGAATTGAAAGCAAATTATTCATCTGGTTAGGAAATTAATCGAGTGGCAGGAGATAGAGAGTAGGGGTAATGAGCAGGCACTCTAATTGGCAGGACGTGACTAATGGTGTCACGCAAGGATCTCTGTTGGGACTTCAACTATTCACTGTATTCATGAACAACTTAGATGCTGGGATAGAAAGCCACATATCCAAATTTCCCTATGAAAAGATAGACAGCGTTGTAAGCAGTGTAGATGAAAGTGTAAAATTACAAAAAGTTATTGATATAAATGACTTGGATATTGGAATGCAGAGTAATAGTACAAAATTTGCAGATGATACCAAACTTGAAGATGTGACAAACAGTGAGGATGATACCAATCCACTGCAACAGGACATAGATAGGCTAGCAGAATGGGCAGACAAGTGGCAGATGGAATTTAATACAGAGAAATGTGAGGTGATGCATTTTGACAGGAGGGATAGGGCAAGACGATATAGACTTAATGGCACAGTTCTAAAGCGTGTGCAGAAACAGAGGGACCTGAGGGTTTATGCTCATAGATCTTTGAAGTTGGAAGCATTTATTGCCCATCCCTAATTGCCCTTCAGAAGGTGGTGATGAGCTGCCTTCTTGAACCGCTGCAGTCCATGTGAGGTAGGTACACCCACAGTGCTGTTAGGAAGGCAGTTCCAGGATTTTGACCCGGTGACAGTGAAGGAACGGCAATATAGTTCCAAGTCAGGATGGTGTGTGACTTGGAGGGGAACTTGCAGGTGGCGATGTTCCCATGCACATGCTGCCCTTAACCTTCTAGGTGGTAGAGGTCGCAGGTTTCGAAGGTACTCTCTAGGGGGACTTGGTGCGTTGCTGCAGTGCATCTTACAGATGGTGCACACTGCTGCCACTGTGTGTCAGTGGTGGGGGGAGTGAATGTTTGTGGATGGGGTGCCAATCAAGCAGGCTGCTTTGTCCTGGGTGGTGTCAATCTTCTTGAATGTTGGAGCTGCACCCATCGAGGCAAGTGGAGAAATTTCTATCACACTCCTGACTTGTGCCTTGTAGATGGTGGACAGGCTTTGGGGAGTCAGGAGGTGAGTTACTCGCCGCAGGATTCCTAGCCTCTGACCTGCTCTTGTAGCCACGGTATTTATGTGGCTACTCCAGTTCAGTTTCTGGTCAATGGTAGCCCCTAGGATGTTGATAGTGAGGGATTTGGCGATCATAATGTCATTTAATGTCAAGGGGAGATGGTTAGATTCTCTCTTGTTGGAGATAGTCATTGCCTGGCACTTGTGTGGCGCGAATGTTATTTGCCACTTATCAGCCCAAGCCTGGATATTGTCCAGGTCTTGCTGCATTTCTACACTGACTGTTTCAGTATCTGAGGAATCGCAAATGATGCTGAACATTGTGCAATCATCAGCGAACATCCCCACTTCTGACCTTATGATTGAAGGAAGGTCATTGATGAAGCAGCTGAAGATGGTTGGGCCTAGGACACTACCCTGAGGAACTCCTGCAGTGATGTCCTGGAGTTCAGATGATTGACCTCCAACAACCATCTTCCTTTGCGCTAGGTACGACTACAACCAGCGGAGAGTTTTCCCCCTGATTCCCATTGACTCCAGTATTGCTGCCTTGATGTCAAGGGCAGTCACTCACACCTCACCTCTTCAGTTCAGCTGTTTTGTCCACATTTGAAGCAAGGCTGTAATGAGGTCAGGAGCTGAGTGGCCCTGGCGGAAGCCAAACTAAGTGTCACTGAGCACACATTGCTCAAGAGAGTAGTTTGCAAAGCATATGGGTTCTTGGGCTTCATAAATGGAGGTATTAAGTATAAAAGCTGGGAAGTTATACTGAACCTTTATAAAGCTCTAGATAAGCCACAACTGAAGTATTGTGTCCAGTTCTGGTCACCACACTTTAGGAAGGATATGAGAGTACTTGAGGGTGCAGAGGAGATTTATCATCAGGGATTCGGGATTTTAGCTACAAGATTAGGTTGAAGAAGCTGGGGTTGTTCTTGGAGTAAAGGAGATTGAGGGGAGATTTGATAGAGGTGTGCAAGATTATGACAGGTTTAGATAAGGTAGATATAGAAAAATTGTTCCCATTTGCTGTTGGTACAAGGACTAGGGGACCCAGATTTAAGGTTTTGGACAAGAGATACAGGGGGATGTGAGGAAGAAATTTTTTACACAGCGAATGGTAATGACCTGGAACTCCCTGCATACAAGGGTGGTGGAAGCAGAGACGATCAATGATTTCAAAAGGAAATTGAATGGGCACTTGAAGGAAATAAACTTGCAGGGCTTCAGGGATAGAGCCAAGGAATGGGACTGACTGGATTGCTCTACAGGGAGCTGGCATGGGCTGAACCAACCGAATGATTTCCTTTCTCATTATGACTCTGATAAATTAAGTGAGTGGGCAAAACTACCGCAAATGGATTTCAATGTAGACAAATGTGACGTCTTCCTCTTTGAACTTAAAAAGGATAGAACAGAGTACTTTCTAAATGGTGAAAAGCCAGACACAGTGGAGGACCAAAGAGACTTGGGTGTCCAGGTACACAGATCATTAAAATGTCATGAACAAATACAGAAAGGAATCAAAAAGGCTAATGGAATGCTGGCCTTTATATCTAGAGGACTAGAATACAAGAGAGTAGAAGCCATGCTTCCAACTATACAAAGCTCTCGTTAGAGCACACCTGGAAAACTTTTGAGCAGTTCTGGGCACCACACCTCCTAAAGATACATTGGTCTTCAAGAGAGTGCAGCGTAGATTTATCAGAATGATACCTGGACTCCGAGGGTTAAGCTATGAGTAGAGATTAAAGAAACTAGGGTTTTATTCTGTGGAATTTAGAAGATTAAGATTTGAACCAGTTTTCAAGATATTAAGGGGAACAGATAGTGTACTCTTTAGTGTAACATATAGAAACTATTTCAGCTGGTTGGGGAGTCTGGGACTGGGGACAGAGTCAAAAAATTGGAGCCAGACCTTTCAGGACTTCATGTAAAGGGTGGTAGAAATTTGGAACACTCTTCCACAAACAGCAGTAGATGCTAGATAAAATGTTAATTTTAAAACTGAGATTGATCAATTTTGTTATCCAATGGTGTTGAGGGTTGTAGGGCAAAGGTGGGTATATGGAGTTGGGTCACGGCTCAGCCATGATCTCGTTGAATGGTGAAACAGGCTCAAGGGGCTAAAATGGCTTACTCCTGTTCCTTGTTTACGTTTGTGCCTTAAAAGACTTGAGCACTAATTTGTCAATTTGAACTACCTTTAATAAATGTAATTTTTTATGACCAGACAAGAAGTACTTCAAATAAACATTCAAAGGTTCATAATTTACATAGTTGCCCAGTTTTTATATAAAAAACACTTGTAAGCCCCAAATGGAGAGAGTGAGGGAGAGTTTTCTTTAACTGAATTTGCAACTAAACTGGAGAGTGCAGGAACATGCAATGGTGGACGTGGGCAGCAGTCCCACCAGGAGGAATCCAATCGTTCAAATTCATCTGACAGTCGGGTTTAACTCACTTGGAAAAAGAGAAAAATCCTCTTCAACCTTACCACTAAGAAAAAGAATACATCACCATAAACAGTCTTGGCTTTCTTCATAAAGAAATGACAGAGTGATGTTAGTCACTAATATTGTCCAAGTGACTGGTTATAAGCTGAAAAGGAGCAGTTGTTAAATGTGAGACTTGCCTGGTATAAAGTTTTGAGAATTCAGTTAAGTAACAAAGCTGTTAAATGGCCATGGGATGATGGGTTGCGCCCTCTACTTGAAATCGGAAATGTTCTGATGCATGTTGAGAAATTCTGCATGTTCAGATTGGCAACTCGTCAAAGAATCTAGGAAAAAATATCAGTTAAAGCCCATACTTTTAAGACAGGCCAAGCCCTTGAAATAAAAATTTAAGCAAGGTATTAGATGATGCAAAGAGCAATTCAATCAATAAATTTATTCTCACCATTGTGAAGTATGTAACATTTGATTTTGTATTACATAGTAACTATGTTGGACACTAGAAATTTCAGTTAAAAATAATAGATCAACAAATTCAGATTTGACATTCACCATTTTATTTTTTATTGGCAGGTTCTCGAGACTGATCATTGAGGATTAGTTGTTTTTATATGTCAGTTTCTTATTGGCTGTTTTTCTAGTTGTTGCCTCATTTTGATTCATACATTCCCTATCTCTTAAGTTCTAATTTGCTGCTATTTTACTTTGAACCAATCAGCATCAGTAAAAATTTGACGCAAGCGTGTAACTAAAACATCACAACAATGAAAGTACACTGTATAAGTGGGGCTTTGAACCTCTTCCCTAAACCTGATTGTGTCTCCCGGGGGCAAGGGGCAAGTTCCCTTTATGGTGCATGAACAAACAGTCAACTGGTTCTAATATGAATTCTCTTAAAGGGATGAGCCCACTGCATCATGTATGGCTGCCTTGTTTAAATTCTGAAAGCTTCATGAAGTCTCGGTTATTTTAGTCATTATTTGGGTTATTTTTGTTTCTCATGCAGTGCGTCTTGTGACATGATGGAGCTTCGCCGCCGGTATCAGAATCTTTACATCCCAAGTGATTTCTTCGATACGCAGTTCACATGGGTCGATGCTTTTCTTCTAAATAGACCATTTCAGCTTGGAAACCAGTGCAATTTCCATATCGTTCACAAAGAGGTGAACCCCCTGGAGAAGATCACAGCAGTGCTTGACCCACCAGATGCAGACCATCTGTACAGTGCAAAGGTTTGTGTTTTAGATCTCATACTGCATTTTCTTTCAACATTCTTAATTGCTTTCCATGTTTCTGTGAATATTTAGGCTGGTCTTCCTAAAAAGGGACTGCATTCAGTTTTTACCATTACATTATTGTGCAAAGATTGATTCAATCTCATTTACCTAGAGCTGAAGACAAACCAATATTTTTTTTTTTTACTGAGGCTGTGCTCATCACATGAGGGTTGTTAACACTGAGAAACATTACAAATCCCCAGCTCAGTAGATGCTTTCTCTATTCCGTCTCAGCCCAACCTCAGAAAAGCACTCCCTGCTTCAGCAATGTAATTTTCCATTTCTGTTAGTGAGTTTGCTGAGCTATGGGATTGGCACTACACTTGAGACTGCCTAGACACACCTTGCATAGGAAACTGAAATAGCTCATCCACTGATCTGGCCTAAATTTGAACCGTTGAAAAGTCAGCATCTAACTCACTGCCCAGCCAGTACCCTTGTATGTATTTCCATTGCACTCTGCAAATGATCCGGTTGCAAAGAAATTGAACATATAGAAGCACTGGAGAACGTTTTACTTGGATGATACCAGTACTGAGAGGGTATGACTATCAGGAAAGATTGAATGAGCTGGCATTCTTTCTCTAGAAACGAGAAGATACACTATTGAGTTCTATAAATTATGAAGGGGTTTGATAAAGTAGGTTAGCGAAGACTTTGTGTGAAGTCTAAAACTAGGAACTATAAATATAAGATCACAAATAAATTCAGTAGGAAATTCAGGAGAAACCTCTTTATCCAGAGAGCGGTTCAAATGTGGACAAATATCATAGATGTATTTAAGGGAAAGCTAGATTACCACATTAGGGAGAAAGGAATAGAAGGTTATGCTGATAGGGTTAGATGAAGAGTGGTGGTAGGAGGGCTTCTGTGGAGCATAAAAATTGGGCTAGAGAAGTTGGGCTGACGGCCTGTTTCGTACTGTAAATTATATGTAGCACATCCTGCATACCATTACAGGGACCATTTGCCTTATAAATGTTATGTTGGTGTATTATTCTATGGAGCAGAAACAGAGTAAGGTTTCTCTTTTGGGAAGTTTTTTCTGGATATATTGGATAATTTGCTCTTGGTTGGAGTTAAGATACTGTCTGATTCCATTAGGTCATGCTGTTGGCAAGCCCTGGTATGGACGAACTGTTCCATAAATCATGCGCTCTTGCCGAGGACTCTCAGGAGATACGGGAAGGATTCCAGCATCCTGCAAGGCTGATAAAGGTAGAAGAATATTTAACTCTGTGTCTTGTGGTCTTCAATATTGTATGGCTTTTTAGGTAAAGTAAGTCTGCATGATCTGAGTTTTAGCCAAGCTCATTGTTTAAATATAATTGTAAATGTTTCCTTACATTAAATGATTTTTCTGGCTTTTGTTTATGCTGCTCATTTTGAAGTTTTCTCTGCGCGTTGGCCTAGAGTCTCCACTCCCAGCCACATGTGGTGTGGTATAAAAAAGGCAGCCCAGTAATAGTCTGCCATCGCACCGCAACTTGGTAGGAATGTGGAATTTGTAGTATTCTAAACAATGATTTCAGTTCTGTGTCTATTTGCCAAGAATTAATTCAATGTGCAGTCGAACACTTTGAAGGTTTATTAAAGATTAAATAAACCAGAACATACTCATGGCCAACATTGAGATTGCATGAGATGCTGTCATGGTTGGTGAATTGAACCCTCCAGATGCCTTGCTCCTTCAGTTCCCTCTAACAGTGCAGTGGAATAGTTTTAAAGCTAAAAGGCCAATCCATCACTTCCTCCGTGGTTTTTACTCTTGGTTTTCCATCGGACTGCAGATAGTTGCTCTGTGACCACCCATTGATAGTGTGAAAGCAGATCGAGGTGTACGATCTTGCTTTGGCAAACAATTAGGTCAGTAGCAAGTTCCGTTTCTAAAAGAAAACTGGGACAGCAATCTTGATATCACTAAGATATATGAATACCTAACCAATGATAATGTTGAAATCTTCCTCGGTACATCGCAATCACAATATGTCCTGCCCTTTTGAAATCATTTTTCGGGAGAATCGTGTTTAACTAACTCGCTGGAGTTTTTTTTGAAGACTTAATAGAGGATTGATGAGAGCAGTGCTGTTGATGTGGTGTACATGGTCTTCCAGAAGGCATTTGATACAGTGCCGTACAACAGACTTATGACCAAAGTTGTAGCTCATGGAATAAAAGGGGCAGTAGCAACATGGATACGAAATTGACTGTGTGATAGGAAACAGAATAGAATAATGGTTACTTTTTGGGCTGGAGGAAGGTTTGTAGTGGAGTTCCTCAGGGGTCAGTGTTGGGACCCTATCTCTTCGTGATATATGTAAATGACCTAGACCTTGGTATACAGGGCACAATTTCAAGATTTGTGGATGATACGAAACTTGGAAGCATTGTTATCTGTGAAGGGGATAGTGTAGAACTTCAAAAGGCCTTAGACAAGTTGGTGACATGGGCGGACAGGTGGCCGATGAAGTTCAATGTGGAGAAATGTGAAGTGATTCATTTTGGTAGGAAGAACATGGAGAGACAATATAAGAAAAAGGGCACAATTCTAAAGGGGGTGCAGGAGCAAAGGGACCTGGGTGTATATGTGCATAAGTCATTGAAGGTGGCAGGAAAGGTTGAGCGAGCAAGAAAGGTATGTTGAACTTGTATAAGACACTAGTTCAGCCACAGCTGGAGTATTGTGTTCAATGCTGGGTGCTGCATTTTAGGACAGATGTGAGGGCATTGGAGAGAGTACAGAAAAGTTTCACGAGAATGGTTCCAGGGATGAGAAACTTCAGTTATGAAGATAGACTGGAGAAGTTGGAATGATTTTTCTTAGAGAAGGCTGAGAGGTGACTTGATAGAGATATTCAAAATCCTGAGGGGTCTGGACAGCGTAGGTAGAGAGAAACTGTTCCCACTCGTGAAAGGATCGAGAATGAGAGAGCACAGATTTAAAGTAATTGGCAAGACGAGCAAAAATGACATGAGAAAAAGCTTTTAAACGTAGCGAGTGGTTAAGTTCTGGAATGTGCTGCTGGAGAGTGTGGTGAAGGCAGCTTCAATCATGGCATTCAAAAGGGAATTAGACTGTTATCTGAAAAAGAGGAATGTGCAGGGTTACGGGGAGAAGGCAGGGGAGTTGCACAAGGTGAATTACTCATTCGGAGAGCCAGTGCAGACAAAATAGGCTGAATTGCCTCCTCCTGTGCTGCAATAATTCTGTGACTCTGATTATGTGATAAGTGAATGTCGCTGGCAAGGTTGGCATTTATTGTCCATCCCTGGTTTCCCCTGAGAAGGTGGTAGTGAGCTGCTGCCTTAAACCACTACGGTCCATGTGGTGAAGATACTCGCACAGTGCCGTTAGGCAGGGAGTTTCAGGATTTTGACACAGTGGCAGTGACAAAAGTAGTATAATTCTAAATCAGAATGGAGTGTAACTAGGAGGTGGTGATCTCCCGTGCACCTGCTGCCCTTGTCCTCCTAGGTAGTAGAGGTTGCAGGTTTGAGAGATGCTGAAGAAGTTTTGGAAAGCTGCTGCAGTGCATCTTGTAGATGGTACGCACTGCTGCCACTGTGCACCAGTGGTGAGGGAGTGAATGTTTAAGACGGTGGATGAGGTGCCAATCCTGTGGGCTTCTTTGTTGTGGATGGCATTGAACTTAATGAGTGTTGCAATTTCACCCATGCAGGTATGTAGAGAGTATTCCATCACACTCCTGACTTGTCCCTTGTAGCTAGTGGACAGGCTTTGGGGAGTCAGGAAGTGAATTATTCGCTACAGAATTCCCAGCCCCTGACCTCCTCTCATAGATACAATATTTATGTGGATACTGAAGATGAGTTTCTAGTCTATTATGATGTCCAAAATGTTGATGGTGGGGATTTGGTTATAGTAATGCTGTTAAATATCTTGGGGAGATGATTAGGCTCTCCGTTATACTGCACGATGGAAGACCTGCTTGGATGATCAACAGATAGAAGAACCTGACTGACCACATCCCCATTATTTCTGCAAAGAGGTAAACAAGCAGCTGTGCTATCTTCTGCAAGAGCACCCACAGCTACCAAGCAGCATAAAGCTTTGACATTCAATGATGCTAATGGTCAGCTGTGCATGAAGCTTGGCCCCACCTCCCTGCCTAGGAACATTGGAGCAGGAGTAGGCCATTCAGCCCATCGAGCCTGCTCCACCATTCAATACGATCATGGCTGATCATCCACTTCAGTGCCTTTTTCCCACACTATCCCCCTTATCCATTTATGTCATTGGTATTTAGAAATCTGTCAATCTCTGCTTCAAACATACTGAATGACTGAGCCTCCACAGCCCTCTGAGGTAGAGAATTCCAAAGATTCACAACCCTCTGAGTGAAGAAATTTCTCCTCATCTCTGTCCTAAGTGGCTTCCCCCTATTTTGAAATTGTGTCCCCTGGTTCTGGACTCCCCAACCAGGGGAAACATCTTACCTGCATCTATCCTGTCTATCCCTTTAAGTATTTTGAAGGTTTCAATGAGATCACCTCTCATTCTTCGAAACCTGAGAATACAGGCCCAGTTTCCCTGATCTCTCTTCATAGGACAGTCCTGCCATCCCGGGAACACGTCTGGTGAACCTTTGTTGCACTCCCTCTATGGCAATAATAAAACTGCACACAGTACTCCAGGTGCAGTCTAACCATGTTCCATACAATTGTTACTCCTGTACTCAAATCTTCTTGCGATAAAGGCTAACATACCATTAGCCTTCCTAATTGCATGCTGCAGCTGCATGTTAGTTTTCAGTAACTTAATGATGAGGACACCCAGGTCCCTTTGTACATCTACACTTTCTAATCTCTTACCATACTCCAATGCTGACTGCAGCACAGAGAAGCACCCTCCTCAAAATGGTTTCAATCAGCCATCAAACTGTGAGTTGGATGCTGGTCTATGCTGTCTCTTGACTGCAGACTAATACCAGCTCTTTGGGTTATACTTTACCTTATTTTTATTTCCTGTCTCCTCTTAAGTCCCTGTCCCTTCAGCCTTTGTGAAGACTGCTGTTGGTTCTAGTGCCTTGTAAGGTTCTCCAGAGGCTTTCAAAATGTTTTGTTACCCGATGGTAACACTCTCCTTTGTGTCCCTAACCCTTGAAATTTTACTTGCATGTATTATTGCACTGCCAGCATTAGTATGCTCCTTGCATCCACCCTAGCTTGCACCTGAAGCATTTGCTGATGAGCTGACCTCAAAGTTGAATATGAAGGTTCCAGTTTCATTTCAGCCTGCCTACGCCCACCAATAGACATTCTGGTGTAAACTACACTAAAGATAGCGAATCCAGCCTTGCATCTCAGCTGATTGGACAGGCATAGTCTCCTTTTCCATTGGCACCCAGTAACTGATGAATATGAGCTGTATGAATCATGGAAATTACAGCATAGAAGGGGGATAATTAGTCCATGGTGTCAGTTCTTTAACTGGAGCTGTCTATTCTAATACCATTTCTTCCCCCCCCTTGCTCTGTACCTTTTTATATTCTGCTCATCCAATGCCATTTTTAAAGTATGTTCCAGTCCCTGCCTCAGTAGGACCTCGTGAAACATTTCCTGCTCTAATAACTGAGTGGTTCCAGCATTTCTTGTTTTTATTCCTGCTCTAATAACCCTGTTTGTGAAAAAAAAAATTTCTAACCTCATTTTTCTCATGATGATCCTCCATCTGTGTCCCCTTGTTACTGATTCACAACAGTATTTCTGTTTCCCTCAAAACCTTTTATAATTTTGAAGAGTTCTGTTCCAACTTCTTAACTACTTCTGTTCCAAGGGGAACAGGAGCCTTTTTGTCCCCTCATTCATTGTATCATGCTACTGAATCTTGACTACCCCTATTCAGGACTCTGTGGTCCTTCCTCTAATGATATTGGCCTGTGGTCATGTAGCCTCCAGTTTTCCCTATGGCAAAGTGGCCTGGCCTGGCCGGCCTCCCCTTCGGCCTTCCCTGAAAGCAATGATTAAGTTGGTGACAGGCTGCCCTGATGGCTTAGTCAGCGGTTGTGTGCTTGACTCTCAACCTACATTTCCAGTTTTCTCCCCTCTTCTGAAGGCATAGGCTGTTGCTAGGGAGCAGATGCCTGAAGCCAAACAGTACGTGTCAACGATCAACCATGGGGAGCACCACAGCCCAGCCATTTCTGTTCTCACAAGATGTTGAGCAGAAGTTATTGGTCAAGAGCCAATTATCTCTATACGCTGAGCCCAGCGACACTGAGCTCGATTGTAGTAGCCAGCTTATTGCCCATGGCATACTGGGAATTGAGTATTCTCACTCATTATTTGGATGTGATTCTACAGATGCCAATCTCAACCAAGTGGACATTCTCCCTGTGTGAATTTTGACACTCAGTTGTTTGTTCACTGAGTGAATTAAAGCCAGTGTTCCCTGTCCTCACTTGATGACCACAGTGTGGGGAGTGAGCAGGAGGGTGGGATTTTCTGGGTGGCTCATTTGGGGGAAATGCCAGAAGAAGCGTGATGATCTGGTATGACCAGTTTCTACACCACAATGTTCTTTTATTATGTTAGATAATATTTGTAAGTGTAAAGTTAAATTGTAGCGCCAACATTAGTATCAATGTAAATTGTTTTTTGTCTTGTGCAGTTCTTGGTCGGAATGAAAGGTAAAGATGAAGCCATGGCCATTGGAGGACACTGGTCTCCCTCTCTAGATGGACCTAACCCTGAGACCGACCCTTCAGTATTGATCAGGACTGCTATCCGCTGTTGTAAGGCCCTGACAAGCATTGACTTGAGTGGTTGCACCCAGTGGTAAGTAATAACCCAACAACAGGGCAGAGCCTTTCTGTAAACTTTGAGATTCTGTTTTTTGTTAAATATATGATTTGAGTCTTAACTATTTGAGCCATTATTTTCTTGCCTAGCAGCCAGCCACGTTCCAGGTAAAATACACGACGTCCTTCTGCTAGTTCTACACTTATGGCACCTGTTATGTGGCAGTGCATGCCTCATATAGTGTGAAATGTCATTATTTCATTAGAATGACATTTGGAGAGGTGCTAAGTACTTTAGATGTAAATTATTGTTTTGCATATGTATTTAATAGACATGTTTAAACACTGTAAATATGTTTTAATATTTTACATCACTGTGTTGTATATGCTATATGCCTTGAAGAAATGTCGTGCGTGGAGAGGATGTCGCCACTGGGATGAATACTTAGGACGTTCAATTGATTATAGAATTGTTTTCCATCTTTTTATATAAATAAATTCTAAGTGATGCCATGCAGGCTTTTCTGAATTGTACAGCCAGTGTCATTTAACTGCAAGGTATTAAAGCAGTGTTTTCATAATTAAAAAATCATGGCTTTTTGCTCCTCATTGCAAGCATCTATTCAGATAAACCTGTTACTGTCCAATCTCTTGTGAAATAATAGGGTTCCTGTTGTTATAACCAAGCAGTGCAATTTTTTTTTTTTTAATTCGCCTGACTGGATGCCCACCATTGCAGTTAAGTGACACTAAGCTGTGTATATGACAGATTTCTCTAGCTTGATGTCCTACGAGTCATTTAGGGTCTATGTGATGTCTGATAGAATTTTCCTTTCCAATACACTTCTTCCCTTGCAACAGGTACCGTTTTGCAGAGATCCGTTACCATCGCCCCGAGGAGCACCACAAGGGGCGAACGGTTCCAGCCCATGTGGAGACCGTGGTTATATTTCTGCCGGATGTTTGGCATTGCCTTCCCACCCGCTCAGAGTGGGAAGCGCTCTCCCGTGGATACAAGCAGCAGCTGGTTGAGAAGCTCCAGGCTGAACACAAGGAGGCTGATGGAGAACAGGCACTGAACGCTAATCCTTTTCCATTTCCGCTTCTCACAGGCACAGGGACACAACCACAAAAAAAAGCGCACCACATACACAAAGATCAAGTAACGTGCTCTTTTTATGAGCATTGCATACACTTGAAAAGATATAGATGCAAAGCTACAGTAACTGGTAATATACCTCCCAGCTTAGAGTCGCAGCAGGCTTCCTTGCATCGATCCTTAATCCCTCTTCTCTCCTCTTGAAATTTCCTCAAAAAAAATGAAACAAAATTAGTAGATTGGAAACTTCATTTTCTTTTCCCAAATGGTAATTGCTTGTGTTAAGAATTGGCTCCTTCATACCCAAAGGGAAAACCAAATTGCTGCTGGAAGCTTGTCACCAGTTGTTGAGTTGGGCAGGTGTTGTTAGCTGTTTACAGAAATTTCTACTACTTTCCAAATTTTCCATATCCCCTTTCTTCTTTCTTTTAACTCTAGTATGTTACTCTTACCTACACAATCATTGGATATACACAAACTCTTTCAAAGTATTTGATTTGCAGGTCAGTTGATTGAGCCACAGTTTCGTGCAGTGTGGGGTGTGTGGAGCAAACACTTTGATAGAGAATATGTTTGGGGGGCTTGTATCTATTGAGAGGGAATGAGAACACACACTGTGTGGCCGCCAGGGACCAGCAGTGTCTGTGCAGCCCTCAAGTCCTTTTGTTTGATGTCATTGATCACCCTTTTGTGTTCCACAGATCTGGCTTTGATTGGCTGATGAGTGGCATGTGATCAGTTAAAGAGAGAGTGTGTGTGTTTGTGTTTATGTAGCAGTGAACTGTTCTATTCAGTAACATTAAGGAGGAGTCATTCTGAGGGGCAGTTGTGACCTTTGCTACTTGCACGGATCAGCAACTCTTGTTTCAAAAAAATGAGTGAATGCATTCTCCAGACCTGTGCAAACATTGCTGATTATTCCTGTTAACTTTTTTTAATTGAACAGGAAGAGGAGGAGAAGGATGATGGGGAGAGTAAAGAAATCTCTACTCCTACACATTGGTCGAAGCTTGATCCAAAGACAATGAAAGTAAGCAACTGCTTTTATTTACAATGAAGACAAAACCTCTTCAAACCCGTCAAAGGTTAGCGGTTGCTGTAAACATGGGTGCTCTGTGCAGGACTGAGCTGTACTAACCAACACAGTGGCAGCTTCAGTCTGATGTCTGTGTGGGCCCGAGCGATATAAACCATCACGGTGCTTGGTGCAGCCAAAATTTCAGTGATGGGGTGGATGGGCGACCTTTGGTTTTAGTGCCCCTTGGCTTGGGAGAGGAAGAGGTGCCCAGTTTCGACACTGTCACTTCCAATAATTGAGCCTGAAAAGTCTCAGGATAGGGCAGCACAATGGCGCAGTGGTTAGCACTGCAGCCTCACAGCTCCAGCGACCTGGATTCGATTCTGGGTACTGCCTGTGCGGAGTTTGCAAGTTCTCCCTGTGACCGTGTGGGTTTTCGCCGGGTGCTCAGGTTTCCTCCCACAGCCAAAGACTTGCAGGTTGATGGGGGCAATTTACAATGGCCAATTTACCTTAGTGTAGGTAGATGGTAAGGATTATGGGATTACTGCAGGGTGGCTGTTGATCGGCACAGACTCGGTGGGCCGAAGGGCCCGTTTCAGTGCTGTATCTCTAAATAAATAAATAAATAGGGCTCCACTGAGATACCTCCTGTGGTCAACTAACCTGCTCACCTCTGCTTTCCCAGCTCACAAATAATGAATGGCCTCCTGGCCAAGTTAAAGATGCCTGCCAGCAACTGTGAGCCTTTTACTCCAGTATAAGTTCAGGGTCTTCAGTGCAGGAGAGAAATTGGAAGATTACAGTCTTCCAGATGGAAAGCCCTGTGAAGTTTCTCCTTGGTTAAACTATATTCCAATTTGTGTATTGTTTAATTATTCGTTCTTGGATATTATTCCACAAATGACTTAACCTTTGCGCTCTTGAAGGTGAGAGATGTGAGTAGCAGGAGATGGAATGCTTTCTATTTGTGTTAAGCTGCATCAGCAATGGCCACTCTCACATCTGGCAGAGTACACACAGCTGCATCAGTCTTAATCATAGAATGGTTGCAGCACAGAAGGGGGCCATTCAGCGCATCGCACCAGTGCCGGCTCTCTGCAAGAGCAACTCACCTAGGCCCACTCCACTCCCTTTTCCCTGTAGCCCTGCAATTTTTTTCTCTTTAAATAAATATTCAATTCCCTTTTGAAAGCCTCAATTGAATCTGCCTCCACCACACTCTCAGGTAGTGCATTCCAGATCCTAAGCGCTCGTTGCATAAAAAAAGTTTTTCCTCATGTCACCCTTCTTTTGCAAATCACCTTAAATCTTTGTCCTCTGATTCTCGATCCTTCTGCGAACAGGAACAGTTTCTCCCTATCCACTATGCCCAGCCCCTCGTGATCTTGAACACCTCAGTCCGATCTCCTCTTAATCTTTTCTCAACGAGACCAACCCCAGCTTTGCTAATCTTGCCATGTAACTGAAGTTCCTCATCCCTGGTACCATTCCCGTAAATCTTTTCTGCACCCTCTCGAATGCCTTCACATCCTTCCTAAAGTGTGGTGCTCAGAATTGGACATAGTTCTCCAGCTGAGGCCGAACCAGTGTTTTATACAGGTTTTTGTACTCTTATTGTCCCTATTTATGAGCCCCAGGTCCCTCTGCTTCTGCACCCCCTTTAGAATTGTATCCTTTATTTTATATTAGCTTTCCTTATTCTTCCTACCAAAATGTATCACTTCACACTTCTCTCCATTAAATTTCATCTGCCACTTGTCTGCCCATTCCACCAACCTGTCTATGTCCTCTTGAAGTTTATCACTATCCTCACAGATCACGATACTTCCAAGTTTAGTGTTACCTGCAAATTTTGAAATTGTGCCTTGTGCAAGTCTAGGTCATTCATATATATTAAGAAAAGCAGTGGTTCCAATACTGACCCTTGGGGAACCCTGCTATAAGCCTTCCTACAGACCGAAAAACAACCATTCACCACTACTCTCTGTTTCCTTTCACTCAGTCAACTTTGTATCCATACTGCCACTGTCCCTTTTATTCCATGGGCTTTAACTTTGCTAACAAGCCTGTTATATGGCACTTTATCAAATGCCTTTTGAAAATCCATGTACACCACGTCAACCACATTTCTCTCATCAATCCTCTCTGTTACCTCATCAAAAAAACTCAAGCAAGTTAGGTAAACATGATTTGCCCTTAACAAGTCAGGGTTGGCTTTCCTTAATTAGTCCACACTTGTTCAAGTGACTGTTAATTTTATCCCAAATGATCATTGCTAAAAGCTTCTAGCCACCAAAGTTAAACTGACTGGCCTGTAGTTCCCAAGGTTATCCTTGCATCTTTTTTTGAACAATGGTGTATAATGTTTGCAATTCTCCAGTCCTCTGTCACCACCTTTGTATCTATGGGGTTTGGAAGATTATGGCCAGTGCCTCCACAATTTCCACCCTTACTTCCCTCAGTATCCTTGGATGCATCTCATCTGGTCCTGATGATTTATCAACTTATCAAGTACAACCAGCCTATTGAATACCTCCTCTTTATCAATTCTTAGTTCATTCTGTGTCTCAACCACCTCCTCTTTCACTATGACTTGGGCAGCACCTTTTCTCTTGTCAAAGACAGATGCGAAGTACTGTTTTAGTACCTCAGCCATGCTCCCCGCCTCCATGTATAAATCCCTTTATTGGTCCCTAATCGGCTTCACACATGTTTTTACCACCCAATCCCAGCCTGCTCGCCGTTTCACCGCTTTGACCCCAGTCTGCTTGCCACTCCGACCCCGGCTCACTCGCCATTTCGCCTCCCCGACCCCGGCCCGCTCTGAATCAGTACATTTCTTTTGCAGTACTAAGAGATTCAGTTTTGTGCAGTGGAAATACAAAAAACATCGACACAGGTGTATGTACACAAACATGCACACGCCTGCCCATGCACTCAAATGCACATACATGCAAACATTTATGTACATACATAGGCATACATGGATGTGCACAGACAGGTACACACATTCAAACTGGGTTGAGACTTCCAAATGTCATTTAGGACTGTTAACCTGAGTCAGATTTAAACCCAGGTTCCAGAGAAGTGTGCAGTTCCTTGGCCCACTGCTCCAGCCCACAGCTGTGGCTCTGTTATAGTGCCTCGCCTCTGAGTCAGAAGGTTGAGAGTTCAAGTCCCAATGCAGAGACTAGAGCACAAAAATCTAGGCTGACACTCCAGTGCAGTACTGAACGTGTCCTACAATGTCAGAGGTGCCATATTTCAGATGAGATGTGAAACCGAGGCCCCGTCTGCCCCCTCAGGTAAATAAGATCCCATGGCACTATTTAAAAGAAGACCTGGGGATTTCTCCCCAGTGTCCTGGCCAATAGTTATCCTTCAATCAATATCACAAAAACAGATTATCTGGTAATTATCATTATTGCTGTTTGTGGAAGCTCGCTGTGCACAAACTGGCTGCTGTATATCATGCATTCTAACTGACTACACTTCAGTTGTATTTCTTTCGCTGTAAGGTGCTTTGGGACATCCTGAGGTCCCGAAAGACTCTGCAGAAATGCAAGTTTTTTTGTTCTGTCCGACACAACCCAGGCCCATCTCATATCCGATCTGTGAGTTCCGTTTCCAAATTGAAGTGCTGAGCTGACATGTTTGCATAAAAGCAAACCTTTGTCTCCCGAATAGTAGGCTCCAGATGTCTTTTTGCTCTGTGCTGAATTAGCTGATCTGTGAGGGTTAGCACACCGCTGGGAAGTATCTGTTGTGAATTTTGAGTGAGGACAAGTGGAGTCTGCGTTATAATAGTCGCATCACTTGTCAACACTTGAATATTGAGTTCAGCTTCCACACGAAAACACATATCTCAGCTTGATTTACTTCTCAAGTCTTAAAAAAAACTCTCAATACCAATAGAGGGAATAAAAAACAGCTGTTTGCACAAGACATTATCTGATCTATCCAAGCCCAATTTATTCAGTTTGCCCCAGTGATTTGGCCTGTAAGTAGTCAATCAAACTTTTATCAGCTTAAAACTGCTCCCCATCTGCTTCCATCTCCAATGAGGTAGCAAGGAGCTGACCCATTGGGTCTTAGATTGATCAAATCTAACATTAGATATAATTGGCTTCTTTGCCTCTTCTTTCACTCTCCCATGCCCACGCCTCCAAAGTAGGCTCCTTTCCCTGGGCAATGCAGACGTTTCGTCAGCACTCCTGCACTATAGTAGAGAGAGGGGGAAAATTCAGCCACACTACCCAGTCTTGATGGCTATTCTGTGACCCCTACTGGAAAGTGTGTGGATGAGAAGCATGCTGGGTGAGGACTTGGAGGGCAGGCGGTACCCATGGAACCCAATATTGAACCATTTCCTTCAAGGGCACTAACCTGAAGCAAAGTTCCTCCCTTGTCAGGTTAACGATCTTCGAAAAGAATTGGAAAGTAGGAATCAAAGCTCAAAGGGATTGAAATCCCAGCTGATAGCCCGGCTGACAAAACAGCTGAAAACTGAGGCAGAGAAAGAAGAGCAGAAAGAATCAGAGAAATCAGAAAGAGAGGATGAGGAGGAGGAGGATAAAAGATCAGAAGATGACAAAGAGGTAGGATGAGCAAATCCTCTGTACTTAATTTTCTGCTGAGTGTGACATTGTGTCTTCAGGGAGTTGTGTATGGAGAGGCGTTGGCAACCTGCGGGCATTGTGCACGGGGCAGTGCCGGCGCTCTGCAGGGGTTGTCCGCGGGGTAGTGCCGGTGCTCGCTGGGAGTTTTATGCAGAGCAGTGCCGGTGCTCGCTGGGAGTTTTATGCGGAGCAGTGCCGGTGCTCGCTGGGAGTTTTATGCGGAGCAGTGCCAGTGCTCGCTGGGAGTTTATGCAGGGTGCCGGCGCTCGCGGGGAGTTGAAGGCCATCTCCTGCTGGATCCCCTCCTTCTACCAATCAGGCGGTAGCTGTGGTAAGTATCATCAACTCCATTTCCAGGTAGTTGAAAGAAGCTCAGTACCCTGGAGTTGGGGGTAAACCCTTTTGGAGAGTTTTCAAACCAACTGCAGCATTTTAGAAGTGAGTGCAATGTTTGTTGTGAATTATGTAATCTTTTTGTTAGAAACCTTATTTGAAGCACTGTGTCCTCCACTTACTGATAAAAACAAGTTGGCGGCTGAAATGAAGTTGGAAAAGTATTTTGAGTGGTGTTGAGTGGTGATGCTGAGGACATTAAGCAGTGAACTGATACAGTTCACCCAGATTATGAAGGGATACAATAGGGAAATAGAGATTATTTCATTGGGTCAGTGAGACCACCATTCGAGGGCATATCTTTCGAATACTCCCAAAAGGAGCTAAAGTTCAGATCAGGAAAAAAAATGTCTTCATGGTATAGTTAGAAGGTAGAATTATCTGCCATTATTCGTTGAAGCATTGTTCATAACTCCTTCAAAAAGGAATTGGCTAGATGCTTGAAAAAGAGGAATTTAAAAAAATATATGGGGAGTGAGCAGGAGGATGGGATTAAAGTGGTTGGGATATTAAATGGTGTAGGGAGTGAAACTGAGAGGATTAGGTTTGATCACTCATGGACAAAATTACTGGCACAAACATGATGGGTTGCATGTCTTGTTTCTGTGCAGTAACATTCTTCGCTGCATTAGTCTTCAAACCTATATATTTGGCATCTGAATTTCTTTTGTCCTTTCAGGAGGAGGAGAGAAAACGCCAGGAAGAAGTGGAGCGTCAGCGACGTGAAAGACGCTACGTACTACCTGATGAATCTTCTGTCATTGTTCATCCTAACTGGACTGCCAAAGGTGGAAAGTTTGACTGTAGTGTCATGTCTCTTAGTGTGCTCCTAGATTATCGACTGGAAGATAATAAAGAGCATTCTTTTGAAGTAAGTGCCTGTGTTTTCAAAAAAAAAGTAGTCTTATCGGTTACTCCTCTCTCTTGAGAGCTCTGAGCTGTTGGGTTTCTCCATCTATTTTCCTGAAGAACTCGTCTGTTTGGGATTCCTCTCTCCTCTGCGCTCTCCCCGCTTCAATCCATGCTGAAGTAGGTTTAATGGGTGTCAGTGCCCACTGGTACCTTCTTGAAGAAGCCATTATTTATGTGTGTGTCTCTACAGGCTGTCCAATTACAGCCAAGTCCATACCGGTCTTCACCCAGTGTCTACATGTGGAACTTCAACAGGCATCTCTGGATAGTAATCAGGAATAGAAACTTGGGCTTTTGTTTAATTCATTCACTGGATGTGAGTGTCACTGGTAAGGCTGGCAGTTGTTGCCCATCCCTAAGTGCCATTGGGCAAATGGTGGTGAGCCACCTCCTTGAACCGTTGCAGTCTATGTGGTGTAGGTACACCCACAGTGGTGGTATGAGGGGAGTTCTGGGATTTTGACCCAGAGATGATGAAGGAACTGCAATATATTTCCACGTCATGAAGATGTGTAACTTTGAGGGAAATTTGCAGGTAGTAGTGTTCTCATGTGCCTGCTGCCCTTATTCTTCAAGGTTGTAGAGGTCATGGGTTTGGAAGTTGCTGTCTAAGGAGGCTTGACATGTTGCTGCATGGTACACGCTGCTGCCACTGCGCCAGTAGTGGAGGGAGTGAATGTTTAAGGTGGTGGATGGATTGCCGTTCAAGTGGCTGCTTTGTCCTAGATGGTGTCGAGCTTCTTTAGTGTTTTTGGCGCTGCACTCATCCAGGCAAGTGGAGAGTATTCCATTGCACTCCTGATTTATGTCTTGCAGATGTTGGATAGGCTTTGGGGAGTCAGGAAGTGGGTTACTCGCTGCAGAATATCCAGACTCTGACCTGATCTTGCAGCCACAGTATTTATATGGCTGGTCCAGTTATGTTTCTGGCCAATGGTGAACCCCAGGTTGTTGATGATAGGGGTTTCAGCAATAGAAATGCTGTTGAATGTCAACAGGAGGTGGTTAGACTCTATCTTGTTGGAGATGGTCATTGCATGGCGAGAATGTTGCTTGCCATTTATCGGCTCACATCTGATTGTTGTCCAGGTCTTGCTGCATGATGAAATGGACTGCTTCAGTATCTGAGGAGTTATCAACAGGACAGAACACTGGGCGATCATCAGTGAACATCCCCACTTCTGAGCTTAGGATGACCTTAATCAAGCAGCTGAAGATGGTTGGGCCTAGGACACTATCCTGAGGAACTCCTGCAGTGATGTCCTGTTGCTGAGATGATTGACATCCAACAACGACAGCCATCTTCCATTGTGCTAGCTGATGGCATGTTTAGTCAAATGCATCTTGATGTCAAAGACAGTCACTCTCATTTTACCTCTGGAAGTCAGCTCTTTTGTCCATGTTTGGACCAAGGCTGTAATGATTCCTGGAGCCAAGTAGTCCTGCCGGGGTCCAAACAGCATTGGTCAGCAGGTTGTTGCTGAGTAAGTGTCACTTGATAGCACTGTCAACAACACCTTCCATCATTTTGCTGTTGATCGAAAGTAGACTGATGGGACGGTAATTGGCGAGATTGAATTTGTCCTGCTTTTTGCGTACAGGACATATTTGGGCAATTTTCCACATTGTCTGGTAGATGCCAGTGTTGTAGCTGTACTGGAACAGCTTGGCTAGGGGCGTGGCTAGTTCTGGAGCATAGGTCTTTAGTATTGCAGCCAAGATGTTGTCAGGGCCTTTGTTGTATTCGGAGCCTTTGCTGTATCCAGTGCCTTCATCTGTTTCTTGATACCATGTGGAGTGAATCAAATTGGCTGAAGACTGGCATCTGTAATGCTGGGGACCTCAGAAGGATGCAGAGATGGATCATCCATTCAGCACTTCTGGCTGAAGATGGATGCAAATGCTTCAGCCTTTTCGTTTGCACTGATGTGCTGGGTTCCTCCATCATTGAGGATGGGGATATTTGTGGAGCCGCCTCCTTTCAGTTAGTTGTTTAATTGTCCACCACCATTCACAATGGCTTTGATCAGATCTGTTGGTTGTGGGATCACATATCTGTCTATTGCATGCTGCTTCTGCTGTTTACCATGCATGTAGTCCTGTGATGCAGCTTCACCAGGTTGGCACCTCATTTTTATGTATGCCGAGTGCTGCTCTTGGTATGTTCTCCTACACTCCGCCTTGAACCAAGGTTGACCCCCTGGTTTGATGGTAGTCATAGAGTGAGGGGTTATGCTGAGCCATGTGGTTACAGATTGTGGTTGAATACAATTCTGCTGCTGCGCTCCATGGAGACCCAGTTTTGAACTGCCAGACCTGTTCTGCATCTATCCCATTTAGCGAGGTTGTGATGCTAGACAACTTGATGGAGGGTCGACAGCAGCGGCTAACCCTCGATTCGAGGATGACGTGTATTCAAAATCGCGTGTTGCTGCCATAGGTCTTCACGTGATTGAACAGGCCAATTCGCGACCTGCAGATTTTTGGGCACATGGGCAGGATGTCCCACGAGGTAGTAGGATCCAAAGTGCAGGATTTGCTTCCACCTCTTTCCTTCTCTGCTGTCACTGTGCCTCATCATTAAGGCGTTTGGACTCAAAGCATGATGCAACTTGATGGACGAGTGTCACCATTTTGAAAGGTAGCAAGCTCCTCCCAGTCATCAATGTCTATGCTACTGCGCTTCAAATAGAGCTTGAGTGTCTTTGAAGCGTTTTCTTTGTCTTTCCCTGGAACACTAGCCATTTGAGAGTTGAGAAAACAGGACCTGGCGGGGGAGATGGATTTCAGCCATCCGGCGCTGACTAGCTTTTTACTCTAGATTTATTTAATTGATTGAATTTACGTTTGCCGTGATGGGATTTGAACGCCTCTTCAGATCATTAGTCCAGACCTCATGAATTCCAGTAACATAACCACTTTGCAAACGTACCCACACATGTGGACCTTCCAGTGGGAGTCTTTGGACAGTAGACAGTAGTAAAAACTTGGGCTGATTCCATTGCCCCCAACACGGGACCGACACTGAGGCCAATTTTAGCGCTCCTCCTGTGATTTTTTTTTATATATATGCCAGTGTAATGGGTTTCTCTGTGGCATTGTTTTCCTTGCAGGTCTCCCTATTTGCTGAACTGTTCAATGAAATGCTACAGAGGGACTTCGGTTATCGAATATACAAAGCGCTGGTTACTCTCCCAGATAAAGACGATAAAAAAGAAAAAGACAAGAAAGATCGAAAAGAAGAGAAAAAAGAGGGTGAGAAAAAGGAGAAAAAAGAAGAAAAGGATGAAGAGAGCAACGAGCCAAAGATCAAAAGGAGAAAATCAGGAGATGAGAAAGATAAAAAAGAAGAGAAGGATGGGCGAAAGGTACTGTATAATGCAGGCTATATGTTGTAAGCGTAAGCAGTTCAATGAGTACCATGTATGGTATGTTTCCATTAAACAGGGTATGAATTCAGTTAGTTAACCATCATAGTCATAGTACCAGGATCTCTGTGCAACAATGGTAGGGTAGAATTGCCAGTTCTGATGAAGGGTCACAAATGTTAACTCTGCTTCTCTCCACAGATGCTGCCAGACTTGCTGAGTATTTCCAGTATTTCTTGTTTTTATTTCAGATTTCCAGCATCTGCAGTATTTTGCTTTTATTATCGGGTAGAATTGAGGATTGAATCAGGCTTAGCTATGTTCCTCTGTAGTTGAAAAGCCTGGCAATACTCAGTATCTATCCTCACATGAAGGATGAGCAATGTACATCTGAAACCCAGGGGGCCACCTGTGCCCATGTTGGTGGGACAGCTGGGGGCTGCCTGTGCGCACGTCAGTAGCATTTCCATTCTCCCTGGACTTAGTCCCATCTTGGCTACTTATACCTACCTATATTCCCCTTGTATGAGCAGTCATCCAGCTCCCATTTGACTGATGTAATTGATTGGCAAGGCATTCCACATTCTGATAAATAGGGGCTGAGTTTTATGTGCCTGCCGCCACTTTCGGCGGCAGACGAAGAAAACAGCGTGTCATGGAGCCGCCGCAATTCTGAGCGCGCCGGCTCATGTAACTAGCCTGTGCGCAGGTGCTGACGCCATTTTTAAAGATCTGTTAGACCTACAGGCTAATTGAAATATTTAAAGTAAAGTGAATTAAAATAAATAAAACATTTCCTTTGCCCCCCTCCCAACCCCCCCAATAACAATTAAATTATTTTCCCTCCCCACTCCGCCCCCACCCAAAGCACTTACCTTTACTATCTGACCTATCTTCCCCCCACCCCCCGCCCCACTACCCCCTCAAACTGCACAATCTTTCAACTACAACCCTTCCCACCGTCCCCTACACCTATGACATTAATTTGACCCCGGTTCCACCCAGCACTGATAAACTTACCTTCCCCTCCCTCTCCCCATCACCACCACCAGTGTGGCACCTTGTTTCCCTGGACAAGAATCCGAAGGCACAGGAGTGCTGACCACCGGGCTGTAGATTGCAGCGGGGTATCTGGCGGAGACCTGAGCTTCATTAATTCATTAATTTTAATTTATTTATATATTCAAATTGGGGTCCCATCTCTGAGTGGCGAGGGTCCACCACGAGACCTCGCCGTCGCCAATAATATCAGGCCGGTCCCTCCCTGCATCAGGATGCGTGGTGACCCTCTCTCGGAAGCATCTTTTAGGCCCCCCCTTGCCGCCATGGAATCTGACACCTGGGGGATAACAAAATCCAGCCCCAGGTGTGTGAAAATGTTTTTTTCATCTGCCCATTTGTACAATCATAGTCTCACATTCTCAGTGTTCCCACCACAGGGCCTGGTTTGTGCTCACCTCATCTGTTCCTTTTATCATCTAACCTACGCCTTTTGATCGATGGATATAACATACATATAATAAATCTATGCACACATGTATGTTAAATGTAGTTAAGTTTTCTAACTTAAATGTTATGCAGTCAATAGTCTGAAACTAAACAAATCACGTTAATGAAACATTACAGAAAGAAGAAAAAGACAAGGATGAGAAAAGTTTAAGAAAACGGGACGATTCTAGGGAGGATGAGGAAATGGAAGATGGTGCAACCCAGGACGATTATGATCCTTTGGATGCAGAAGATGCTGAAGATGAAGATGAAGAAGGTAAAAGTTGTAGGAATGCTGGTGGATCTCAGTCAGGGGATTACACATTGCTTTGGGATGCTGTGGGATCGGGAGAGGGGAGAAACCAGACAAGGATCCTGCTCCTGTTCACTACTCTGACACCTCTGCTGGAAAGTGCACGTCTGTGGAATTGGGGGAGGACTGGATTGGGCTCAACTGTGATCCTTCCTGCAGCTGATCAACACGAACTGTCTGGGCTCTCACATGAAGAGTGGGCTTTTGTGTGAGGTACATGAGGGCTACTGGTGTTATTAACACTTTAAACAAGTAAGAATATGATCCTTCACATTTCTGTGGCTTAGCAACACAGCAGACAAAATGCTTAAATGGTGAACTTTGGAATGTTGTATGAGGTCATTCTTGTTTGATTGTGGGTATGTATTTGATTCTAGAAGTCTGTAAAATCAATAATGGTGCTCTGAGTGTTTAAAGGCTGGAAAGTGAAGAAAGGATGATGGTATTTACCCATCAGTAAATGTTTATCGGTTTTGAAAATTGAGACGTAAATTTCTCATTAATTATTGACATTAAAAAGTATAAATCAAAAATTAAAAAGCAGGAAGTAAGGTTAATGTGGACAGGGTGGTGGACAAGCAATATTTTATCTGTGGCATTACACAAAGGAAATATGCCAGTGTATGCTGCCTACAGTGTGACATCTGAGGTGTGACAATTACAGGAAGTCCATGCAATATGCAAGTCTTTGATTGCAGTGCATTTCCTGTTTCTCCTGTGTCACTCACTTTTGTCAAACACTGACACACTTTAATTAGTTCCAAATCTATAATAATGACATCTAACAACAAAATAAACCAATCAAATTACTTTATCCTTCAAATATCTATTTCAGCCATTTTTTTTTCCCTCTAACTCAAATATCCTGCCCTCAAATATCTCAGAAAAAGACCTAAAAATGATGCATTTCATACAAATGTACCGAAACTTGCCGAGAGATTGCTTCCCTTACTTTGGTTATATTCTTGGGCCTCAGCCTGTCTGACTGCACTACCTCCCTCTCTGCACCCTAATAGTGTGGCTGATCCCCTAGCTACGAAACCTCTTCACCATGACCCACATTTACTGGACTGCTCTTTCCCCATGTATCTCAATATTTTCATCTTTATTTTAATTCTTTATTCATGCCTGTTTTCTGAAGTTTTATCAACCTCCCTATCCTGCTATCTAGTGATTGTTATACATGCTCCAGCTATTGAGCATCCTACTCTCTCCCAAACCACAGCCCTTGCTCTCTCCTCTCTCTCTCGTACCCAGACAATGACAGGTGTGGGTCACCGGACTGGAAAATTACCCACTGATCTAACAGGGTGACCTGCGACAACAACCAGAGGTTCCACTGACCTACCAGCTGACTCCATTGTCGGATGTTCCCTTGCACTCCTTTCCCTAAGAGTCCATTACAGTGTTATTCAGCTGCTTCACATGGCTTAAGTAATCCACTCATTCACATTCATGCCACATCTTTCACACACAACCACCAGTACTTCCAGTCTCATTTCCCAGGGCTTTATCAATGGCGAGATGGTCAATGGCCTCGTTGAGCTGTACTATGGTAGACTTGCTGTCCAGCTCCTCCATGTCTGGAGTGGCGCTGAGAGCTTCTTCAGTGATGATGTTCTCCATTGCGTAGAATTCGTGGTAATGCTTTTTTTTATTCATTCGTGGAATGTGGGCATCGCTGGCTATGCCAGCATTTATTGCCCATCCCGAATTGCCCTTGAGAAGGTGGTGGAGAGCCGCCGCCTTGAACTGTTGCCGCTGTTAGGAAGGGAGTTCCAGGATTTTGACCCAGCGACAGTGAAGGAACGGCGATATAATTCCAAGTCAGGATGGTGTGTGGCTTGGAGGGGAGCTTGCAGGTGGTGATCCCATGCAACTGCTGCCCTTGTCCTTCTCAGTGGTAGAGGTGGCAAATTTGGAAGGTACTGTCTAAGGAGCCTTGGTGCGTTGCTGCAGTGCATCTTGTAGATGGCACATACTGCTGCCACTGTGCGTCGGTTGTGGAGGGAGTGAATGTTTGTGGATGGGATGCCAATCAAGCGGGCTGCTTTGTCCTGGATGGTGTTGAGTTTCTTGAAGTGTTATTGGAGCTGCACCCATCCAGGCAAGTGGAGAGTATTCCATCACACTCCTGAGTTATGCCTTGTAGATGGTGGACAGGCTTTGGGGAGTCAGGAGGTGAGTTACTCGCCACAGGGTTCCTAGACTCTGAGCTACTCTTGTAGCCACGGTATTTATATGGCTAATCCAGTTCAGTTTCTGGTGAATGGTAACCCCCCACCCCTAGGATGTTAATAGTGGGGGATTCAGCGATCGTAATGCCATTGAATGTCAAGGGGAGATGGTTAGATTCTCTCTTGTTGGAGATGGTCATTGCCTGGCACTTGTGTGGCACGAATGTGACTTACCACTTATCAGCCCAAACCTGGATATTGTCCAGGTCTTGCTGCATTTTTACACAGACTGCTTTAGTCTGGGTGATGAACATGGTGCAATCATCAGCGAACAGCCCCATTTCTGACCTTATGATTATTATTATTATAATAATATGACGTTATTATTCTGGAGTGACTTGAGTGACCTCCAACAAGCAAAACCATCTTCCTTTGTGCTAGGTATAACTCCAACTCTGATTCCCATTGACTCCAGTTTTGCTAGGCCTCCTTGAAGCCGTACAGAATCAAATGCTGCTTTGATGTCAAGAGCAGTCACTCACCTCGCCTCTGGAGTTCAGCTGTTTTGTCCGTGTTTGAACCAAGGTCAGGAGCTGAGTGGCCCTGGCGTAACCCAAACTGAGTGTCACTGAGCAGGTTATTGCTAAGCAAGTGCCACTTGATAGCACTGTCATGACACCTTTCTTCACTTTGCTGATGATTGAGAGTATACTGATAGGGTAGTAGTTTGCCAGGTTGGATTTGTCCTTTTTGTGTACAGGATATACCTGGCCAATTTTCCACATTGCTGGGTAGATGCCGGTGTTGTAACTATAATGGAACAGCTTGGCTAGGGGCGCGCCGCGTTCTGGAACACAGGTCTTCAGTACTAATGCCGGAATGGTGTCAGGGCCTATAGCCTTTGCAGTATCCAGCCTTCAGTTGTTTCTTGATAGAATCGAATTGGCTGAAGACTGGCATCTATGATGCTGAGGACTTCAGGAGGAGGCTAAGATGTATCATCCACTCAGCACTTCCGGCTGAAGGTTGTTGCAAATGCTTCAGCCTTATCTTTTGCACTGATGTGCTGGGCTCCCCCATCGTAGAGGATGGGGATATTTGTGGAGCCACCTCCTCCTGTTAGTTGTTTAATTGTCCACCACCAGTCATGACTGGATGTGGCAGGACTGCAGAGCTTAGATCTGATCCATTGGTTGTGGGATCGCTTAGCTCTGTCTATCTCATGCTGCTTACGCTGTTTGGCACGCAAGTAGTTCTGGGTTATAGCTTCACCAGGTTGACACCTCATTTTGAGGTATGCCTGGTGCTGCTCCTGGCATGCCCTTCTGCACTCCTCTTTGATCCAGGGTTGATCCCCCAGCTTGATGGTAATGGTGGAGGATATGTCGGGCCGTGAAGTTACAGATTATGGGTGAGTACAATTCTGCTGCTGTTGATGGCCCACAGCACCTCATGGATGCCCACTTTTGAGTTGCTGGAAGTCTATCCCATTTAGCACGGTGGTAGTGCCACACAACATGATGGGTATCTTCAATGTGAAGACGGGACTTTGTCTCCACAATGATTGTGTGGTGGTCACTCCTACCAATACTGTCGTCCACAGATACATCTGCGACAGGTAGATTGGTGAGGACAAGGTCAAGTATGTTTTTCCATATTGTTGGTTCCCTCACCACCTGCCGCAGACTCAGTCTAGCAGCTATGTCCTTTAGGGCTCGGTCAGTAATGGTGCTACCAAAGTACATTATGCGCCCTTGCCACCCTCAGTGCTTCCTCCAAGTAATGTTCAACATGGAAGAGTATTGATTCATCAGCTGGGGGAGGGGTTAGGTGGTAATCAGCAGGAGGTTTCTTTGCCCATGTTTGACCTGATGCCATGAGACTTCATGTGGTCCAGAGTCAATGTTAAGGTCTCCCAGGGCAACTCTTCAGCTGTATACCACTGTGCCGCCACCTCTGATGGGTCTGTCCTGCTTGTGGGACAGGACATACCGGGGGTGATGACGGCAGTGTTTGGGACGTTTTCTGTAAGATATGATTCCATGAGTATGACCAAGTCAGGTTGTTGCTTGACTAGTCTGTGGGACAGCTCTCACAATTTAGGTACAAGCTCGTAAGGAGGACCTTGCAGGATTGACAGTACTAGGTTTGCTGTTTTCATTTCTGATGTCTGGGTCGATGCTGGGTGGTCCGTCCGGTATCATTCCTTATCGACTTTGTAGCGGTTGGTTACAACTGAGTGGTTTGCTTGGCCATCTCTCAGAGGGCATTAAGCGTCAACCACGTTGCTGTGGGTCTGGAGTCACAAGTAGGCCAAACCAGTTAAGGACAGCAGATTTCCTTTCCCTAAAGGACATGAGTGAACCAGATGGGTTTTTATAACAATCAACAATGGTTTCATGGCCATCATTAGACAAGCTTTTAATTCCAGATTTATTTATTGAATTCAAATTCCACCTTCTGTTGTGGTGGGATTTGAACCCCTGTCCCAAATGCAATACTCTGGGTCTCTGGGTTACTAGTCCAGTGACAATACCACTACGCCTCCCCACCTTGCTAGGTCCAGTGATGCTCGCCCCTGTCTTTGTCTTCAAGGAAGCTGATTTCATTGCTGCATGGCCCGTTTCTTAATTTCTTCATACATCCCTCTGCCACCCCCGGATTCAGCAGCAGATTGTAAGCTGTTGCAGAGTTTCAACCAATATTGATTGATGCAGTGCTGAGCAGTCTACTGAGATTTGATACTGGCAGCTCTGAGAGCACTTGGGTTTGTTTGGTGGGGAATTGTTTGTAGTTCAAGAAGGTTCTCCTCTTGATTGCAGTACCTGACTCCATTTCGGTCCAGTATGCTTCAAACCAATCAGCATTCCTCCGATCTCTTTTCCAGTGCAGAGTTATAGGTGGATGTGCAGATGATCCCATTTTGACACCGCACTCGGGCCTTGGGCATTGTTGTCCCAAAGAGCCTGATCAAGGATGTTAAGGAACTCTTGGTTCTTTTCTGGGTCAGTGGTACGGCAAGTGTTGATCCGAGGATGACCTGTCTTGGAGTGGTAAAGCTTCCTTGACTGAAGCCTGACCTTGCTACACACTGGTCAGTGTTACAATCAGCACTGTAATAGCTGCGAGTGATGAGGACCCTGTTAAGGGTGATACATCTGGTGATGATGAGGTCCAGCTGGTGCTGGTGGCGTGATCTCCGATGTCTCCAGGACACCTTGTGGTACGGCTTGGTTTGGAACTAGCTGTTCATCACAGAGAGTCCATGGTGACAGCATAGCTACAGCAACCTCTGTCCATTTTTGTTCATCTTGCCAATTCCCTGGTGTCCTATGCCTGTTGTCCAAGCTGTGTAGTCAGTAACCACCCTTGCATTGAAGTGCCCTAGAAGGTACTGGGAATTCTGCTGAATGCAGCGAACTGATCCTTGACATCTAGGGTGGAGGTGAGTGTAAGGGCATAGATGCACATGAGATTAACTGAGCCCGCGCTTGTTGATGGGCAAAGTGTAAGAAGTCTCTCTGGACCTTCTGTGGAGGGGTCAATCATCGTAAGTAGTGTTTTTTTTTACTGCAAAACCCACCGCATGCTCGCGCATTGCCTCTTGGGCTGCCAGAAAAAGGTGTAGTGTTTTGCTTTAAGGGATTGTCTTTGGGTGAGCTTAGTTTCTTGCAGTGCAGCAATGTCCACATAGAGTCTTGTAAGTTCTTTGTCAATCACATCTATCTGTCTTGCATGATTCAATGATCTGCAGAATGTCGTTAGTAAGGCCAGGATGCATGATCCTTACTTTCCAGCTTGTGATGCGAAAGACTGGTGTCTTTGTTAAGTTTGTCTTGCCTGATGCATAGATTATCGAGCTGCCTGTCGAAAGATGACTCTCTAAGCTCCAAGCACCCATTGAGGCAAGCAGGTCATGGTGGGACAGCACCTAACTGACTGGGGACTGCCCAGCTTGGGGCGGGCGGTAGCTATCCAATGAGACGTGATCTCTCACTGTTGGAATTAACCCTTGGCTCTCATGCTCTACGCCAATCGAGCAACAGTTTATAACCGGTAACTATTGCTTCCCTTGTGCCAATGTAAATGACAAAGCTAGAGTGTCCTCTTCAGGGCGCAGGCATGGGCAAATAGTATGGAGACCCTGAGTTGCCCAAGCATCAGGACTTCCCCCTCAGCATTGCTAGTATTGTCAAAAGGAAAGGGAAAGACCAGTACTGTTAGGTACCAGCTCTGCTGCAGGAGTTGCCAGAAAGCATTTTCTGTCGGAGTTTGCTCCCTTAGCTGCCTTCTCTCCCAAGACATCCACAAGGCAGTGAGGCTATTTGCCCATAGCTGGAGGTCTGGTTCATGGGTTCCAGTGCAGAACCACACACCAGTAGGCCTGCATGCCAAGCGTCTGGGGCTAGGTCTCCTCCAAGTCTGGGACTACAGGGTACCCAGTTTATTTGGGGTTGCCACTTGGAGGCATTATATAGGGTTTGCTGATGGAGAGGCTATGTACTGGCAGGGAGAGGCTTACACACTTGGTGCTCTCTTTCACAGTACTTGTACTGCTAACCAGCAGTGAGAGGTGACAAGCAGACTAACCGCTATGCACCACCCACTAGACTAACACACTTGACACATCACGTTAACTGCAGACACATGCTGACATCTCACCATGGCTCATAATCTGTACTTTTTTCTTCGCTCTGTGAAACTCCTAGGGACATTTTTCTATCTAAAATGCAAGTTATTGCTTCTTAACTGCAACCAGAAATTTACAGGTAATCTGCAAAGTTCACTGGGAAAAGAACAATTTACTCTGAGTGATCTTAGCCTGTGTTTGATTATCATGTTAGCCTGCCTGGCTTTAGAGACAGGTAACCTTAAACACAACTTCACCTTGTCAGCTGTTGTGCGTTAAATAGTATTACACTCTTGTCCATATAATCCAATTTTACAGTGAGTGACTTCACTCGAGATATTTTATTAAATTTTATTCTCAACAGATAGAGATGAGGAAGAGAACGGCAGAGATCGAAAGGATGACAGACGGGAGGGAACAAAGAGATCCAGAGACAACACTTCCAAAGAGAAGGTGCAGAATCAGTTTGTGACTTGGTGCTGTCAGCAAGATTTTGGTGAAGTGGGATGTTGCATTTGCGTTAATTTTTCCACACTTGAACTAATGAAAAACACCCATCAGGGCTTTTGCAGATTTTGTCTGTCCAAACTTGGGTTGTGTGTGGAGAGAGTAATAACAGGGTGCAGTTTTGTTGAGTATAGATGTGCCATTGGTGATGGTAGTGGGACAATGGTAAGTTGACAACTTTGCAGATGAATTGAGAGTATGACATGAGACTTATTCTGGTTTACGTGTGATCATCCTTGTACTGTGCTAGTGCCAATGCACTAAATAAGTTCAGCAACAGTACCGGCTAAAAGTTCAGTACGGGTCAAAAATAAGCACTTTTTCCAGGCTATGTTCATAAAATCTTGACTACAATTGTTTTGACTCTTTAAGGAAAAGAAACAGCTGTTCACACACAACAAGGATCTTCTTCTCGCTTTTGTTTATTTTGATCAAAGTTACTGTGGTTTTCTGCTTGAGAAAGATCTTGAAGAAATCATCTACACTCTCGGACTCCATCTTTCACGTGCGCAGGTACAATTCCCCTCATAAAGAGTTGAATTTACACTATCACAGTGCAGGAAATGCCTATTTAAATGATGCAGTGCTTTACAGCCATGAACAAAATCCACAGGAAAGTAAAATGAATCTTAGCTAAGTAAGCAAAAACAAGAATAAACTGTACACAAATTCAGAGCAGTGGACTGTCCGACAGATCCCAGACAGCACCCTGGGAGAAATTCTGTGTTGTAGAAATTTTGACAGTCACAAATTATCTAAGCACCCCGGACTAGGAAAAGAAAAAAAATGGACTTCCTGTTGCTGGTGGAGTCCAATGACTCTAATTACACTCCCTCGATGTCTCCATTTATAAAGTCATTATCTAGCTGAGATTTAAAATCCAGATTGTCCCAACTTCTATTCCAGGTCTTCGCTGTGTTAGCTGATCCAAGCTGGGGCGACGTTTGGCCTTAATGCCCCTGGGTTAGAGAGGGAAACTTCAGCCACTCCCACTTGCTGTACAGTGATTCCTGGTGTACTGATGTAAGATGATAAACAATGATGTTGCCTCCTGTAGTTGGATTGCCTGCAGAAACTCCATATCTATGTTTATATCTGAATAAGAGACACTTAGCGAGATAGTGAAGAGCTGCCAGTACTTATGGAGCAATAACCCAACAAGAATCGAGACCTTCAGAAGAAGGGAGGGGAAGAAAGATCGGTTTTCCTGTACTAATCATGTGTTTCTTATTTTTATTTCCAGGTTAAGAAGTTAATCAGTAAAGCGGTGCTGCGAGACTCTTGCCTGTACAGGAAGCTAACTGATGGCCCAAAAGATGAAGTAAAAGTGACCGAGAGTGAGGTGGAATGTGATAATTTGTTGGGTACTGTACCTCCTTCAATTCATCCTCTCCCAGGCCATAACAATTGTGGAACTACTCCTTCCAATTCAGGCTTATTATGCCCAACACAAGAACCAGCTCCTAAAGACAAGCTATAAACTGAGGCTGAATTTGGTGAGGGTGCACTACCCACACATGTAGTTGCAGTGCCTGTGAGGTCAAAGGCAGCAATGTCCTAGACAGTCGTAGTTACCAAATTCAGCCAAAACACAGAGAAGGGGTCGAAGGGTTTCCCACGCTCACCCTGGCCGGAAAGTGCAGTGTAAGCGGCAAACTCCGGGAGCAACAGCAAGTATTGGGAACTCTCAGAGCAACTGTAAATGGAGGAAAAATGGGGACTGTAGCTTGGGAGAGGGGTGGCGAGGGCTTGGCAGAGGGGCAAGCGAGAGGCGGTGGAGGGAATGGGGCAGCGGCAGAAAAGACAGATCCCTGAGCTACAGGCAGCGAGAATGATGATGCCACCACACACAGGCGCAAATCAGTATTGGCACCGGCAAACTGGTACACACCAGTGACCGCAGTGGTGGGAGAAACTGCGCATGCGCCGGCGACACAGTGTGAGCCGAGTGCACTTGTGCAAAGGCGCCTGGCCAATTGGTGTCAGTATACAGTAAATGGCAGAACCCTTAGGAGTATTGACAGGCAGAGAGATCTGGGCGTACAGGTCCACAGGTCACTGACAGTGGCAACGCAGGTGGATAAGGTAGTCAAGAAGGCATACTGCATGCTTGCCTTCATCGGTCGGGGCATAGAGTATAAAAATTGGCAAGTCATGCTGCAGCTGTACTGAACTTTAGTTAGGCCACACTTAGAATATTGCGTGCAATTCTGGTCGCCACATACCAGAAGGACGTGGAGGCTTTGGAGAGGGTACAGAAGAGGTTTACCAGGATGTTGCCTGGTCTGGAGGGCATTAGCTATGAGGAGAGGTTGGATAAACTCGGATTGTTTTCACTGGAACGACAGAGGTGGAGGGGCGACATGATAGAGGTTTACAAAGTTATGAGCGGCATGGACAGAGTGGATAGTCAGAAGCTTTTTCCCAGGGTGGAAGAGTCAGTTACTAGGGGACATAGGTTTAAGGTGAGAGGGGCAAAGTTTAGAGGGGATGTGCGAGGCAAGTTCTTTACACAGAGGGTGATGAGTGCCTGGAACTTGCTGCCGGGGGAGGTGGTGGAAGCAGGTACAATAGCGACGTTTAAGAGGCATCTTGACAAATACATGAATAGGATGGGAATAGAGGGATACGGTCCCCGGAAGTGCAGAAGGTTTTCGTTTAGGCAGGCATCAAGATTGGCGCGGGCTTGGAGGGCCGAATCGCCTGTTCCTGTGCTGTACTGTTCTTTGTTTTTTGAGTTAGTGATAAACTGAAGCTTAATCTCCTGCCTAGAGTAATGTAGGATAGTGTTCCCTGGACGAACAATAGACCTATTTATTGTCTCTGGGCTTGTAAATAGGCTTTCCAATGCGTGCCATGCCACCTCAGCTAATAACAATCATACCAGACACTTTCATAACAGACTATAAGATCCAAAGGCTCACTCCTGAATAGAGTCTTTTACAGAAATTAGTACCTGCCAATTATTAAAGTCAGTTTGTACAGTACAGCTTTGAACCAGTTCATGAAAGATTAAAGCCATCAGTTGAGTTCCTTTAAATGGCATTCTTTGCAACTTTCAAGAAGCAGATAGACGAACACTTCTTGAACAGAGTAGCTGCCCAACCCTAATAGTTCAATCTTTCTTGGAACTACGTTGGTATCTTGCCCATCGACTGGCTTTTGCCTCTTTACTTGTTACCATTATTACCAAAACCATAATTAAATCAGTTATCCAATTCTTGTAACCATAAAACCTTTTGATACTACAGACTCTGAGTCAATCAGTTAGGACTTTGGACACATGCATTAAGGCACGGCAGTGGCCACCTAGGGCGTCTGGCAAGTGCTAGCTATATTGGGCCTATCACAATCAAACAATGTCAGGGCTTAATAACCCAGTGGTGCATGCTAATTGTATGTAACACTTGGGACTGCTTAGTTATTGTGCTTCCAGATACAATGGGGGGGTTTAAACTAAATCAGCAGGGGAATGGGAACCTAAATTGCAGTGCCAGTGTACAGGCTGTTGAGAGTAGTGAGGTAGGGGATAAGGTTACAGGGACGCAAGAGGGCACTGGCAAGCAAGAACTTGGTTTAAAGTGTGTCTACTTCAACGCCAGGAGCATCCGGAATAAGGTGGGTGAGCTTGCAGCATGGGTTGGTACCTGGGATCCTGATGTTGTGGCCATTTCGGAGACATGGGTAGAGCAGGGGCAGGAATGGATGTTGCAGGTTCCGGGATTTAGATGTTTCAGAAAGAACAGAGAAGAGGGTAAAAGAGGGGGGGGTGTGGCATTGTTAATCAAGGAAAGTATTACAGCGGCAGAAAGGACGTTTGAGGACTCGTCTACTGAGGTAGTATGGGCCGAGGTTAGAAACAGGAGAGGAGAGGTCACCCTGTTGGGAGTTTTCTATAGACCTCCGAATAGTTCCACAGATGTAGAGGAAAGGATAGCGAAGATGATTCTCGACAGGAGCGAGAGTAACAGGGTAGTGGTTATGGGGGACTTTAACTTTCCAAATATTGACTGGAAATACTATAGTTCGAGTACTTTAGATGGGTCTGTTTTTGTCCAGTGTGTGCAGGAGGGTTTTCTGACACAGTATGTGGACAGGCCAACCAGGGGCGATGCCACATTGGATTTGGTACTGGGTAATGAACCCGGCCAGGTGTTCGATTTAGATGTAGGTGAGCACTTTGGCGATAGTGATCACAATTCGGTTAGGTTTACCTTAGCGATGGGCAGGGACAGGTATATACCGCAGGGCAAGAATTATAGCTGGGGGAAAGGAAATTATGACGCGATTAGGCAAGATTTAGGATGTGTAGGATGGGGAAGGAAACTGCAGGGGATGGGCACAAACGAAATGTGGAGCTTATTCAAGGAGCAGCTAATGCGTGTCCTTGATAAGTATGTACCGGTCAGGCAGGGAGGAAGTTGTCGAGCAAGGGAGCCGTGGTTTACTCAAGAAGTTGAAGCGCTTGTCAAGAGGAAGAGGGCGGCTTATGTTAGGATGAGACGTGAAGGCTCAGTTAGGGCGCTTGAGAGTTACAAGCTAGCCAGGAAGGATCTAAAGGGAGGGCTAAGAAGAGCAAGGAGAGGACACGAGAAGTCATTGGCGGATAGGATCAAAGAAAACCCTAAGGCTTTCTATAGGTATATCAGGAATAAACGAATGATAAGAGTTAGAACAGGGCCAATCAAGGATAGTAGTGGGAAGTTGTGTGCGGAATCAGAGGAGATAGGGGAAGCGTTAAATGAATATTTTTCATCAGTATTTACAGTAGAGAAAGAAAATGTTGTCGAGGAGATTACTGAGATACAGCCTACTAGGCTAGATGGGATTGAGATTCACAAGGAGGAGGTGTTAGCAATTTTGGAAAGAGTGAAAATAGATAAGTCCCCTGGGCCAGATGGGATTTATCCTAGGATTCTCTGGGAAGCCAGGGAGGAGATTGCAGAGCCGTTGTTGTTGATCTTTAAGTCGTCATTGTCGACTGGAGTAGTGCCGGAGGACTGGAGGATAGCAAATGTTGTCCCCTTGTTCAAGAAGGGGAGTAGAGACAGCCCTGGTAATTATAGACCTGTGAGCCTTACTTCGGTTGTGGGTAAAATGTTGGAAAAGGTTATAAGAGACAGGATTTATAATCATCTTGAAAAGAATAAGTTCATTTGCGATAGTCAGCACGGTTTTGTGAAAGGTAGGTCGTGCCTCACAAACCTTATTGAGTTTTTCGAGAAGGTGACCAAACAGGTGGATGAGGGTAAAGCCGTGGATGTGGTGTATATGGATTTCAGTAAGGCGTTTGATAAGGTTCCCCACGGTAGGCTATTGCAGAAAATACGCAAGTATGGGGTTGAAGGTGATTTAGAGCTTTGGATCAGAAATTGGCTAGCTGAAAGAAGACAGAGGGTGGTGGTTGATGGCAAATGTTCATCCTGGAGTTTAGTTACTAGTGGTGTACCGCAAGGTTCTGTTTTGGGGCCACTGCTGTTTGTCATTTTTATAAACGACCTGGATGAGGGTGTAGAAGGGTGGGTTAGTAAATTTGCGGATGACACGAAGGTCGGTGGAGTTGTGGATAGTGTCGAAGGGTGTTGTAGGGTACAGAGGGACATAGATAGGCTGCAGAGCTGGGCTGAGAGATGGCAAATGGAGTTTAATGCGGAGAAGTGTGAGGTGATTCACTTTGGAAGGAGTAACAGCAATGCAGAGTACTGGGCTAATGGGAAGATTCTTGGTAGTGTAGATGAGCAGAGAGATCTTGGTATCCAGGTACATAAATCCCTGAAAGTTGCTACCCAGGTTAATAGGGCTGTTAAGAAGGCATATGGTGTGTTAGCCTTTATTAGTAGGGGGATCGAGTTTCAGAGCCACGGGGTCATGATGCAGCTGTACAAAACTCTGGTGAGGCCGCACCTGGAGTATTGCGTGCAGTTCTGGTCACCGCATTATAGGAAGGATGTCGAAGCTTTGGAAAGGGTGCAGAGGAGATTTACTAGGATGTTGCCTGGTATGGAAGGAAGGTCTTACGAGGAAAGGCTGAGGGACTTGGGGTTGTTTTCGTTAGAGAGAAGGAGGAGGAGAGGTGACTTAATAGAGACATACAAGATAATCAGAGGGTTAGATAGGGTGGATAGTGAGAGTCTTTTTCCTCGGATGAGGATGGCAAACACGAGGGGACATAGCTTTAAGTTGAGGGGTGAAAGATATAGGACAGATGTCAGAGGTAGTTTCTTTACGCAGAGAGTAGTAGGGGCGTGGAACGCCCTGCCTGCAACAGTAGTAGACTCGCCAACTTTAAGGGCATTTAAGTGGTCATTGGATAGACATATGGATGTAAATGGAATAGTGTAGGTCAGATGATCGGCGCAACATCGAGGGCCGAAGGGCCTGTACTGCGCTGTAATATTCTAATTCTAATATGTTTTTAGTTAAGAACATAAGAAATAGGAGCAGGAGTCGACCATACAGTCCCTTGACCCTGCTCCACCATTCAATACAGTTATGGTTGATCTACTGCTTCAACTCCTCTTTCCCACCTGCTCCCCATATCCCTTGATTTGCTGAGAGTCCAAAATATCTCAGCCTTAAATATGTTCAATGATGGAGCATCCACAACCCTCTGCTATTAGTGGTATTGGCTAGGCTGCTTCTTCCTGATGCACTACATGCAGAGCCAAAAGATAGTAGTCATGTATTTGCAAAAATTGTTTAGAGATTGGTCTTATTTTTTTTGAAAGGTCTTGTTAAGCTAAGTGGTGCAAGGCAAAGACAACCTATAAGCTACATACAAAATTACTCCATTTTTGTTACACTGTTTCCTCCCTTCACTCCTTCCTTCTACAATCTACTAGCTTTTAAACCCAAGAAAGGTGTCTGGTAATAACTCCTGTGTTTTACTTCATCTATCTTTGACCTTTTTTTAAATCTTGTTGGGCTGCACTATGGATATTGGCCTTTAACCTTGGTTTCTAAATTTAAAAAATACAATTGTAAGTGTCAACCTGGGATTCACCAATATTGTTTTTATCTATTCATTTAGATTAAATTTAAAAATTTGCTGGTGTGAATTTGAATTCGCACAAAAATACTATATGTACTTTAAACTGATTGGGAATGTTGAAGACCATGGTCTGTCTCTTCCTTGTCTCGGTTGTTCTCGTGTTCGTTCGTTCTTTTTTTCTCTCTCTCTCTCTCTCTTCCAGCTTTTTTCTGTTTCAGTCTTGATTGTGTCTGCCTCTGATTTCCTTTGATTTTCTTCCCTGATCTTGGGCAGGGAGTATTGGGAAAGAGTGGGGGAGAAGGGCTATGGATCACAGAGTGAAGAGCAAACATACAACAGATCAGAAAGAACTCCTTTATGCAGATGGTTGTCAGTAAGGGTGTCCAGGCTGAAGAGTCTTTATCCCACTCCATCTTTGGGGTATTATCAGTTGATTGTACTGGGCAAGCTGGCGTGTGTGTGTTTGGACAACTTTACAATGGTCTACAACATCAGTAAGAGGGATGAGGAAGGATTTTGTCACAGTGTGATCATACTAGGTAACTAGTGTCTGCATCATTACATTCTGATTAGCATTTAGCCAAGGTCTACACTGTCCTATCAAACACTCCCAGGGCAGGTACAGATAAAATGGGTTAGGTACAGACTAAAGCTCCCTCTACACTGTCCCATCAAACACTCCCACGGGTTGGGAACATAGGAAATAGTAGCAGGAGTAGGCCATTTGGCCCCTCAAGCTTGCTCTGCCATTCAACTAGATCATGGCTGATCTACCTCAACGCCATATCTTTAATATCTAGAAATCTATTGATCTCTGTCTTGAATATACTCAATGAGCCTCCACTGCCCTCTGGGGTAGAGAATTCCAAAGATTCATCACCCTCTGAGTGAAGAAATACCTCCTTATCTCAGTCCTGAATGGCCTACCTGTTATTCTGAGACTGTGTCCCCTGGTTCTAGAGCCCCAGCCAGGGGAAACATCCTTCCTGCGTCTTACCCTGTTGAACCCTGTAACAATTCTGTTTGCTTCAATGAGATCACCTCTCTCTTCTGAACTCTAGAGAATATAGGCCCAGTCTCCTCAATCTCTCCTCATAGGACAATCCCACCATCCTAGGGATCAATCTGGTGAACCTTTGTTGCACTTCCTGTATAGCAAGTATATCCTTCCTTAGGTAAGGAGACCAAAACTGTACACAATACTCCAGGTGCGGTCTCACCAAGGCTCTATACAATTGCAGCTAGACTTCTTTACTCCTGTACACTCATCCTCTTGCAGTAAAGGCCAACATACCATTTGCCTTCCTAATTGTTTACTGCACCTATATGTTAGCTTTCAGTGACTTATGAACAAGGACACACAGGTCCTTGTGAACATCAACACTTCCCAATCTCTCACCATTTAAGAAATACTCTGCGTTTGTTTTTCCTACCATAGTGGATAACCTCACATTTTTCCACATTATATTCCATCTGCCATTTTCTTGCCCATTCACTTAGCCTGTCTAAATCCCCTTAGCACCGCAGCCTCACAGCTCCGGCGACCCGGGTTTAATTCTGGGTACTGCCTGTGCGGAGTTTGCAAGTTCTTCCTGTGACCGCGTGGGTTTTCGCCGGGTGCTCTGGTTTCCTCCCACAGCCAAAGACTTGCAGGTTGATAGGTAAATTGGCCATTATAAATTGCCCCTAGTATAGGTGGGATGTGGTAGGGATGTAGGATTAGTATAAATGGGTGGTTGATGGTCGGAATAGGCTCGGTGGGCCGAAGGGCTTGTTTCAGTGCTGTATCTCTAAATAAAATAAAATAAAAATAAACTCACATTCCCACCTAGTTTTGTATCATCAGCAAACTTGGAATTATTACATTTTGTCCCCACATCCAAATCATTGACATAGGTTGTGAATAGCAGGGGCCCAAGCACTGATCCTTGCAGTACCCCACTAGTCACAGCCTGCAAACCTGAGCATGACCTGTTTATTCCTACTCTCTGTTTTCTGTACATTATCAATTCTCAATCCATGCCAGTATATTACCCCCCAATCCCATTTGCTCTAATTTTGTTCACTGACCTGCGTGGGACCTTATCAATAGCCTTCTGAAAATCCAAATAAACCACATCCGTCGATTTCCCCCTTATCTATTCTCCTAGTTACATTCTCAAAGAAACTCCAACAGATTTGTCAAACATGATTTCCCTTTCATAAATCCATGTTGACTCTACCCAGTCCTACCATTGTTTTCCAAGTATCTCGTTATCACATTCTTTATGATAGAGTCTAGCATTTTCCCTACTACTGATGGCAGACTAACAAGTCTGTAGTTCCCGTTTTCTCGCTCCCTCCTTTCTTGAATAATGGGGTTACATTTGCTACCTTTCAATTTGCAGGAACTGTTCCAGAACCTAAAGAATTTTGGATGACCACCAATGTATCCACTATCTCTACAGCCATGTCTTTCAACACTCTGGGATATAGATTATCAGGTCTAGGGTTTCTTTAAATCAACTTTCAGTTCCATTAATTTCTGCAGTTTTACTTTTTTTTTAACTAATACTGATTTCTTTCAGTTCCTCGTTCTCGCTAGTCCCTTGCTTCTCTAGTATTCCTGGGAGTTTTTTTTTGTATCTTCCTCTATGAAGACAGACTGAGAGTACTTGTTTAGTTTCTCTGCCGTTTCCTTTTACCCCATTACAAATTCGCCTGTCTCTACCTCTGCCTGTAGTGGGCCCACATTTGTCATTGCTAATCGTTTCCTTTTTACATCCCTATAGAGCATTTAAAGTCCATTTTTATGTTTCTTGCTAGTTTACTTTCATACTTTCATAGGGTGGCGCAGTGGTTAGCACCGCAGCCTCACAGCTCCAGCGACCCGGGTTCAATTCTGGGTACTGCCTGTGTGGAGTTTGTAAGTTCTCCCTGTGTCTGCGTGGGTTTCCTCCGGGTGCTCCGGTTTCCTCCCACATGCCAAAGACTTGCAGGTTGGTAGGTAAATTGGCCATTAGCAATTGCCCCTAGTATAGGTAGGTGGTAGGGAAATATAGGGACAGGTGGGGATGTGGTAGGAATATGGAATTAGTGTAGGATTAGTATAAATGGGTGGTTGATGGTCGGCACAGACTCGGTGGGCTGAAGGGCCTGTTTCAGTGCTGTATCTCTAAAATAAACTAATATTCTACTTTCTCTTCCTTTATCAATTTCTTGGTCCTCCTTTGCTGAATTCTAAAATGCTCCCAATCCTCAGACTTCCTACTTTTTGGCAATTTTATAAGCCTCTTCCTTTGATCTAATACAACCTTTAACTTTTCTTGTTAGCCATGGTTGGATCATCTTTCATGCTGGGTTTTTGTGTCTCAAAGGAATGTAAATTTGTTGTAAACTATATATTGATTCTTTAAATACTAGCCATTGCCTGTCTACCGTCATACCATTTGCTGCAGTTTCCCAATCTACCACAGCCACTTTGCCCCTCATACCTTGGTAGTTTCCTTTGCTTAGATTTAAGACTCTAATTTCAGATTGAACTACATCACTTTCAATCTTAATGTAAAATTCTATCATATTATGGTCACTCTTCCCTAGAGGCTCCTTTACAACAAGATTATTAATTAGCCCTTTCTCATTGCACAATACTAGATCTAAAATAGTCCGTTCTCTAGTTGGTTCCTCAACATACTGTTCTAGAAAACCATCTCGTATACATATATACATAGTAAAGCTCTCTCTGCGCTCTCCCATCAAACACTCCCAGGGCAGTTACATTTGAAACTTGCCCAATTTATTTCCCATAAATTCTTACAGCATGCAGCGATTTTTTTTTTTGGAGGGTTTTTTTTGCCTATCACAATGGGCTATATTTGAACCCAGGTCCCAGAAATAACATGCCTCTTTATGTATTTATTGTAGGTAACAAACTCTTGTTGCCTAGTTTAACAGTGAAACCAGAATCCAGCAACGGGGCAGAAAGCAGCAACCTGATCGTGTATAATGGAGCGATGGTGGATGTGGGGAGCTTGCTGCAAAAATTACAAAAAAGTGAAAAGACTCGGGCGGAAATGGAGCTGAAAGTGCAGGCACTGGAGGGCAAGATGGGTAAGAAAATGGGTCTGTGAGAGATTGTGGTATCCATGAAGAATAAGAAATAGTCAATGTCACCATGGGGTGAGGGGTGGGAACATGTTTTTTTAAGATATTTAATTACATATATGGTCAGCCTGAAGATGCATTGCTTCTTCACCCTGCAGGTGAACTCCATCTCCCTGTGACCCCAGTGTTCGTTTCTCTTTTAAAGGCGCTGATTCTTGGGGTACAGTTCCTTGAGAGCTGACAGGTTTCCATCACCTCACACAAGTGGCCGCTGTTTAATTGTCAGTGTGGACAGTGAGTGCCCGTAGGCAGTAAACTATGGAGGACATAATCCCATCTGGTCTTCATTCAGTGTCCACACACGACAGCAGTCAGGATCCCTGACTGGTTTGGACATGTACTGACCTATGTTTCCAGTGTGGGCTAGATACAAATCTTGTAATTATACAGCTGACTTTCCCCTCCTCAGTCTCATTGGATCACATCACCCAGCACAGAGCTCATGGTGAATCAAACTCACAAACCTTTCTGGACATTTGTTTGACTCTACTAGGCCAGGCAGTATGTGCAGCTGGGATCTTCCTGGTTTGTGTCAAACCCTGACCAGGCAGGAATTGAACCTGTACTTCAATGCCAGACCAGGCAGTGCATTCACTCACGGAGTCACTGTCAGAGCCTAGATTTTATATACTTCTCAACTAATTAACTTCAAATTAGTTTATGCATTAACTGTATTTTGCTGCGATCAGAGCACAATAAAAACACTTACATAATTCAGTGTCTTTGTAGCAGGTAACTGAAGTGTGTGGACCAGTGCATCACATGTAAAGTGACTGTCAGACTCGCAACCAATTGGACCAATAACCGCCATGTGATTTATTCAAGTACAGCCAAGTAGGAAACACCACCAATCCACACAACAATGCTAGAGATGGTTTTGAAAACTACCAGTCAGGGACTAGCAACAGCAGCAAATTGAACCAATCAAATCAGGCTCACTTTTCCCCAATTTCTTTTGGCCACCATCTTGTCTGCTAAGCTAAGTGGCTGTTAAATCAGATAGTTTATAACCCAACTAAACAGCGGTCCTCATCAATTCTGAAAAAACCCCATCTAGATCCTTCATTGCTTTCCAATTATTGGCCCTTTCACAATCTGCCTTTCCACTCCAAAGTACTTGCCTTCCAGTTCCATGCCCGTTTCCTAGAAGTCATACAGAACAGGTTTAAAATCATTTTATTGCATAGCGAATTGTTATGATCTGGAATGCACTACCTGATAGGGTGGTAGAGCAATTCAGTAATAAGGAAATTATATAAGTACTTGAAAAGGAAAGATTTTCAGGGCTATGGAGAAAGAACAGGGGTGTGGACTATAGCTGTTTCAACGAGTCGGCACAGGCATATTGGGCACCTTCTGTGCGGTATGATTCTATGAATAGTAAAAAAATAAGATTCTAACATACCAAACACACAGTCTGTAATCCACAAAATACTTGAAAATTATGCATAAACTTAAATCATTTAATATTATAAATCCAGATAAGAAGTTTCCTTTACAGAAACCTGATTCTCTGGGACCTGCATCCTGACTTTTGCTTCAGTCTGAGAGTTGGAAACTTCACCTGAGCTTTGGGAGCTGAGGATTTCCAACCACTGTAGTCCAATTATGTATAAGTGAGAGAGGTAGATGCAATATGGCCACTCCATAAGTAAAAATAGAAAATGCTGGAAATACTCAGCAGGGTCAGACAGCTTCCATGGAGAGAGAAATAGAGCTAATGTTTCTCCACAGATGTTGCCTGAGCTGCTGTGTATTTCCAGCATTTTCTGTTTTTATTTCAGATTTCCAGCATATGCAGCATTTTGCTTCTGCTGGGAACTACATATACAGCTACACTTATACCATAGTTTTCGACAATGCTCTCAACACACTACAGCCAGACAGAAACCATAGGTAATATCAGTGACACAATGAGCATCAGGAAGAATATCCAAATCTAACAATTTCCGTTCTTCTAGTTTAATAAAAACCCTAGTAAGTAGGTTGTTTAAAATTAAGCCTTTGTGTCACTGAGAAGGCTAATATCTACTAGGGCTGAAGATATGAAGTGGTTTAATGGTCAGCTTAGAATTTAGCTGTGGTAAATGGCCATCTGATCATTGGAGATGTCCTGAGCTATGCTACAACAACATGAACCTCTGGTTCATCTCCAGAGGATTAGATGGAAAGAGAAGTTATTAGACAAGTTATGTTAAACCTATATGGAACCTTGGTTAGACCACAGGTAAAGAACTGTGATCAGTTCTATTCTCCATATTATAAAAAGGACATAAAAGCACTGGTGAAAGCACAAAAAAAGATTAACTAGAATGACACTAGAACTGAGAGATTATACCTATGAGGAAAGACTGAACAGGTTGGGGCTCTTTTCTCTATCAAAGAGAAGACTGAGGAGTGACCTGATAGAGATTTTTAAAATTATGAAAGGATTTGATAGATAAACATAGAGAAGATGTCTCCACTTGTAGGCAAGGCCAGAACTAGGGGCCATTGCAAAATTGTCACTAATAAATCCAATAGTTAATTCAGGAGAAACTTATTTACCCAGAGAGTGGTTAGAATGTGGAACTCAGTACCACAAGGACCAGTTGAGGCAAATGGCATACATATATTCAAGGGGAAACTAGATAAACATATGAGGGAGAAAAGGATATGCTGATGAAGAGGGATGGGAGGAGGCTCATGTGGAACATATCTACCAGCATGAACCTGTTGGGCCGAATGGTCTTTTTCCATGCTGTAAATACCTTTGCAACAACTTCAGAAAGATACAAGTCTACTATGGGATGTAGGAGAGAGAAAAAATATTGCATATAATGTAAATAGTGTGGGGAGAAAAGTATTTGGGGAGGGAAGAATAAATGGGCTAATGAGATACTTGCATCTTAAACAAAACTGTAACTCCATCATGGGAGATGGAAGAAAAATATATAACAAATAACAGAATAGGAGGTTTGAAGGAATGGAGAAACTAAGTTCCTTGCAACTTAAACAAGTTAAGTAGAGTGCTAATGACATACACAAGGCTTGTAGGTTTCATTGCATTGTGTTGATATTTTTACCTCATTGGTCATTTGACGTACTGCTGCAGTACATTTACTGTGTCAGTGATGGGCAAGGCAGGGTTGTGTATAAGCTGTCTTGATAGCACTTGGATCTCAGACTATCGGTGAGCAATTCCAAGGGAGATCTATCAGTTCACCATATTTTTGTTTTATACAGAAGACGGAACAAAGCAGATATCCAGTCTGGAGACTGCCAGCAAAAGTCTGTCTCTGGAGCTAAAAGAAAGTAAGAGATGCCTGACTCGTGCTGAGGAGAACTTGAAAGTATGTGAGGAGGCAAAGCTACGTTTGGAACAACAGTTGACTAATACCGGCAAGAAACTATCATCGGTTATGGAGGAAATTCACAGTGTCCTTAAACAGGTAAAGATAGACATTTGCCAACTCGTTTTCCTCATATAACTCAATGACTCCTTATCACAAGGCACAAACTCATTTTAGGGTAAGAAAGAATGTACTTGCATTTATACAGGACTGTTCATGGCCTCAGGAAGTCCCAAAGGACGTTGTAGCCAATCAAGTACTTTTGAAGTGTAATCACAGTTGTAATGTAGGGTGACTCAACAGCCAACTTTTACACAGCAAGCTCCCACAAATAGCACAGAAAGACTGAACTAACTGGTGTGCTTTTCTCTAGCAAGAAGAAGACTGAGAGGTGACCTGATAGAGGCCTTTAAAATCATGAAAGGGTTTGATAAGATAGACATAGAGAAGATGTTTCCATTTGTAGGGGAATCCAGAAATAAAGGTCATAAATATAAGGTAGTCAGTACTAAATCCAGTAGTTAATTCAGGAGAAATCTCTTCACGCAGAGAGTAGTTGGAATGCTGAACTCACTACCACATGGAGTAGTTGAGGCATATGGCACAGATGCATTGAAGAAGTGAGATAAGCACATGGGGAAGAAAGGAATAGAAGGATATGTTGATGGGGTGGGAGGAGCATAATCTGGAGCATAAGTGGTGTCATAGGCCTTTTGGGCCCAATGGCCTGTTTCTGTGCTGTACGTTTTATGTAATGAGTTAAATTCTTTACTGACATTGCTTGTGTGATAAATGTGGCCAAGAGATTGAGAGAACTTCCCTGCTCCTTGAGTGCTGCCTTGGTTTTTTTTACCCTGTTGGCGGTGCCCCCAAGCCCATCCCAGTCAGCTAGGCTTCGTGGCAGCACTTATGTTTGAGTCAGAATTCATGAAGTCGCTCCCCGCTCCAGGGCTCGAGTATTTAATTTATGCTTGCCAATCAATGCAGTGCTGAAGGAATGCTGAGTGGTCTTCATGATGTGGTATTAAATTGCGGCCCCATCTGCCTGTTTCAGCGATTCCTGTGGATGTAAAAGATCCAGTGGCACCATTCAGAGAAGAGCCCTGTGGTTCTCTTTCTGTCCTAGCCAGTATTCCTCCCTCAATCAGCAAATCAACTAGTCGTTTATCTCATTTGCTTTTTGTGGGATCTTGTTGTGTTCTAGTTGGCCTTTGTGTTTGCTTAGATAACAGGGACTTCACAAGTAATCTATTGTTTGTGAAGTTCTTTCGATCTTCTGAAGATAGAAAATGCTATATAAATGCAACTTCTGTTTCTTTCCAGTAATGTTGAGATTTTTTTTTTTACTCCCTTCACTTCCACGCCCAGTAGATGTTTTACTACTATTGGTGAAATGTGGCATTACTGACAGTAATACAAGCAGAACCTTGTCTCCCTCAGTTCCTTCCTTCTCCTGAAGGTACTGACTCTGGCAGGGGTACAGTTTCATCAGTTCTGGCATTGTCTGGCCCAGATGCCCATTTGTCAGCCTTCACATTAAGAATCTCCAGGCAATTCTGTTGTGGGGATTCACACATAGATACAGATACATGAGCATGGATGCAAATGCACATGTGGATACAGGCACATGTGTACACAAATGCGTGCACGGACACTGGTGCACATGAACACAAGCGGGCATTGACGTGCGCATAGGGGAAAGCGTGTGCACCGTTCCAGCAGGAATCACTAGACACTATGCAGAAGCTGTTGCTGATTTTTGGGACACTGAGTCCTGTTGTAATGTTAGGGCAGTGGCCCTGGCTGAGAGCAGCACACTCAGCACAGATCATACTCGGGCCATTGGCTCTACACAGTTTAGTAACTGTGGCAGGAGCTGCTATCCTTGTGTGCTCTTACTTCTGCGACATCTTGCATTCATGTGACCTTTCTTAGTTGGTTCAATTTGTTTCTAATTTATTATATTCTTTCAAATATGTTTTAAAACAGGGTGAAAGCTCAGATGAAGACAAGAATAAAAAATCCAGGGAAAATGGAGCACCTGCATGATGTGTGGTTTGAGGCTACCAGAGTAGTCAACCATATTGTTATATAATTATTTTACTGAGTTGCAGCTGACCAAAGCACTGCATGTGTCATGGATTTTTGTAGTTTAAGGATGTGTTTGTAGAAAAAAAAAGATGTACAAAGTTCTGAATAACCATGAACTGTTTAAAACAAAAAAATAGCAAAAGTGGACTTCCTAACTGCTTCAAGGATCAGTAGTGACTCGACTGAAGATACTTTTGCATTGCAAAATGTTTTTAGAGCAACATTAACTTTTTATGTTAATAAAGAATAAGAAACTGGGCATACTGGCTGCTTGGCCACATTTTATCTTTAAAACTGACTGGGCTGAGCTATCTGTCTCAAACTCTAAACTACCCTTTATATCAAACTGCTTCAAGAGTGCATATAGTGGGTCCATTATATTAAATGTCACAGTCAGTGATTTTGGGGATTACACTGAAGGTGTAAAAGGGTTAGATACAGAGTAAAATTCCCTCTACATTGTCCCATCAAGCACTCCCAGGGCAGATACAGCTTACATAAGAACATAAGAAATAGGAGCTGGAGGAAGCCATTTAACCCTTCAAACCTGCTCTGCCAAACAATAAGATCATGGCTGATCATCTACCTCAACTCCACCTTTCTGCACTATCCCCATATCCCATAAATTCACAAACATTTATCGACCTGTCTTCAATACACTCAATGACCAAGCAGCCAATGACCATGCAATGAGAAAAGGCTGATTAACAACCTTGCTGCAAATGAGCCATTAGGAAATAGTGACCACAATATGATAGAATTCTACATTAAGTTTGAAAGAGATGCAGTTTATTCTGAAACTAGGGTCTTAATTCTGAACCAAGGAAACTGAGGGGCAAGTTGGCTATGATGGATTGAGAAAATACATTAATAGATTTGACGGTAGACAAGTAATGGCTGGTATTTACAGAAGTATTACGTGGTTTACAACAATTATACATTCCTCTAAGACACAAAAACCCAACAGGAAAGGTGAATCAACTGTGGCTAACAACAGAGGTTAAGCATTGCATTAGGTCAAAGGAAGTGGCTTACAAGGTCACCAGAAAAAGTGGTAAACCCAAGGATTGGGAGCAATTTAGAGTCCAACAAAGGAGGACCAAGAAACTGATAAAGAAAGGGAAAAGAAATTATGAATCTAAGCTAGCTAGAAACATAAAGGCAGACTGTAAAAGCTTCTTTAGGTATATGAAAAGGAATCAATTAGCAAGGATGAATATGGGTCCATTGCAGGTGGAGACGGGAGAGTTTGTGGTGGAGAATGAGGAAATGGCGGAGAGATGAAACAATTACTTTGTGCTTGTCTTCGCAGAGGAAGACAGAAAATTTCCTAGAAATACTAGGGAACCAGGGACTTTTAAAAATGAGGAACTGAAAGTAATTGGTATCAATAAAGAGGTAGTACTTGAAAAAGTAATTGGATTGAAAGTTGATAAATCCCCTAGACCAGATGAGCAGCATTCCAGAGTATTGAAGGAGGTGCCTATAGAGATAGCAGACGGTGATAGGTGGTTATATTTCAAAATTCTATCGATTCTCAAAGTGTTCCTACAGACTGGAAAGTAGCAAATATAACCCCACTATTTAAGAAGGGAGCAAGAGAGAAAACAGAACTACAGACCTGTGAGTTTGACGTCAGTAGAAAGGAAAATGTTGGAATATTATAAAGGATGAGATTACTGGACACTTGGAAAATAATATGATTGGCCAGAGTCAACATGGATTTGTGAAAGGGAAATCATGTTTAACAAACTTGTTGGAGTTTTTTGAAGATGTTACTTGTAGCATAGATAAAGGAGAACCAGTGAATGTGGTGCATTTGGGTTTTCAGAAGGCTTTTGATAAAGTCCCACACAGGAGGATTGGGGGGTAATATACTGCAATGGATTGAGAATTGGTTAACAGACAGAAAGCAGAGAGTAAGAATAAATAGGTCATTCTCAGGATGGCAGGCTGTTACTAGTGGGGTACCGCAAGGATCAGTGCTTGGGCCATAGCTGTTTACAGTCTATATAAATGATGTGAATATGGGGACTAATATTTCCAAATTTGCAGATGAGACAAAACTAGGAGGGAATGTAAGCTGTGAGGAGGCTGCAAGGAGGCTTCAACGGGATTTGGACAGGCTAAGTGAATGGACAAGAACATGGCAGATGGAATATAATATGAATAAGTGCGAAGTGATCACTTTGGTAGAAAAAACAGAAAAGCGGAGTATTTCTTAAATGGTGAGAGGTTGGCAAGTGTTGATGTCCAAAGAGATCTGGGTGTCCTTGTTCATGAGTCAGTAAAAGCTAGTATGCAGGTGCAGCAAGCAGTTTAGGCAAATAGTATGTTGGCCTTCATTGCAAGGGATTTGAGTACAGGAGTGAAGATGTATTGTTTCAATTGTATAAAGCATTGGTGAGACCTCACCTGGAGTATTGTGTACAGATTTGGTCGTCTCATCGAAGGAAGGATATACTTGCCATGGAGGGAAAGCAACGGAGGTTCACCAGATTCATCCCTGAGATGGCGGGTTTGTCTCACGAGGAGAGATTGCAGAAATTGGGCCCGTATTCTCTCGAGTTTTGAAGAATGAGAGGTGATCGCATTGAAACTTGCAGCGTTCTTATAGGGCGTTACAAGGTGGATGTGGATAGGATGTTTCCCCTAGTTGGAGAGTCTAGAACAAGGGAACGCAGCCATTTAATACTGAGATGAGGAGGAATTTCTTTACTCAGAGGGTGGTGAATCTGTGGAATTCTGTACCCCAGAGGGCTGTGGAAACACTATCTGAGTGAAGAAATTTCTCCTCATCTCAGTCCTAAATGGCCACCCCCTTATTCTGAGACTGTGACCCTGTGTTCTAGATTTCCTCAGCCAGGAGAAACGTATTTTCTCAGCATCTACCCTGTCAAACCCCTTCAAAATTGTATATGTTTCATTTGGATCACCTCTCATTCTTCTAAACTCCAGGGAATATAGGCTTAGTCTCCTTAATCTCTCCTCATAGGACAAGTCCCTCATCCCGTGAACCTTTGTTGCACTCCCTCTAGGGCAAGAATGTCCTTCCTTAGGTGAGGAGTGCAAAACTGCACATAATACTCTAGATGTGGCCTCACCAGTCTCCTGTATAATTGTAGTAAGACTTCTTTACTCGGATACTCCAATCCCTTTGTAACAAAAGATAACAGCATTTGTCTTCCTAATTGTTTGCTGTGCCTGCACATTAACTTTGTGATTCATGTACAATGACACCCAGGACCCTCTGAATACAAACATTTTCCAGTCACCATTCAAAAAATATTATTTTTTATTTTTAACATCACATTTTGCAACATTGTATTCCATCTGCCATGTTCTTGCCCACACACCCAACCTGTCTATATTCCTCTGTAGCCTTTCTGCATCCTCCTCACTGCTTACTTTCCCACCTAACTTTGTATTAGCAAACTTGGATATGTTACACTCTGTAAGCCATTAATATAGATTGTAAAGAGCTGAGGCACAAGCACTGATGCTTGCAATATCCTGCTTGTTACAGCCTGCTGAGCCAAACATGTCCCTTTTATTCAAACAGTTTTCTGTCCATTAGCCAATCCTCAATCCATGCTATTACCCCCAATCGCATAATTCCTAATTTTGTGTAACAACCTCTTGTGTGGCACTTTATCAAATGCTTTTTGAAAATCCAAATACACTACATCCACTGGTTCCCCCTTATCTATCCTGCTAATTACGTCCTCAGCAAAACTCTCAACAGATTTGTCAAACGCTATTTCCGTTTCATAAATTGTTGTTTACTTTGTTTAATCATATTATGATTTTCTAAGTGTCCTGTTACTGCGTTATGAATAATGGATTCTAGCATTTTTTCTACTACTGCTGTTGGGCTAACTGTCCTATAGTTCCCTAGCCTACAGTTCCTTGTTTTCTCTCTTCCTTCCTCCTTATATAGCAAGGTTATGTTTGCCACCTTCCAATCCTTGGGAACTGTACTAGAATTAAGGAATTCTGGAACATCAGAATTAATGCATCTACTATCTCTGCAGCTCCCTTTTTTAAAACCCTGGGATGCAGTTAGTCAGGTCCAGGGGATTTGTTGCCACTTAGAACATAGCATGTCATGTCCGCCCCGTCTGAATAAGCTATCTACCCAAACTAATCCTACCTTCCAGCACCTGGTCCATAGCAGGTTACAGCATCTTAGCTGCATGTCCAGGTACCTTTTAAAAGAATTGAGGGTCTCTGCTTCCACCACTGATCCTGGCAGTGAATTCCAGACACCCACCACCCTCTGGGTGAAAAAGTTTCTCCTCTTGTCCCCTCTAATCCTTCTAACAATCACCTAAAATCTGTGCCCCCTGGTAACGGACCTCCCCGCCAGGGGAAACAGGTCCTTTCTGTCTACTCTATCTAGACCTCTCATAATTTTGTACACCTCAATCAGGTCACCCCTCAATCTCCACAATACCAGGGAAAACAATCCCAACCTATCCAATCTTTCCTCATAGCTGCAACCCTCAAGCCCTGTCAACATTCTTGTAAATCTCCTCTGTATTCTGTTCAGAGCAATTATGTCCTTTCTGTAATGTGGTGACCACTATTAGTGGGCGGCGCAGTGGTTAGCACCGCAGCCTCACAGCTCCAGCGACCCGGGTTCAATTCTGGGTACTGCCTGTGTGGAGTTTGCAAGTTCTCCCTGTGTCTGCGTGGGTTTTCGCCGGGTGCTCTGGTTTCCTCCCACCACCAAAAGACTTGCAGTTGATAGGTAAATTGGCCATTATAAATTGCCCCTCGTAGAGGTAGGTGGTAGGGAAATATAGGGACAATTGGGGATGTTGTAGGAATATGGGATTAGTGTAGGATTAGTACAAATGGGTGGTTGATGGTCGGCACAGACTCGGTGGGCCAAAGGGCCTGTTTCAGTGCTGTATCAATAAATAAATAAATAAACTGCAGGCAATACTCCAGCTGCAGTCCAACCAGTGCTCTATACAGCATCACATCCCTGCTTTTGTACTCTATACCTCCGCCAATAAAGGAAAGCAATCCATATGCCGCCTTCACCACTCTACCTGTCCTGCCACCTTCAGTGACCTGTGGACATGCACTCCAAGGTGTCTCACTTCTTCTACTCTCAATATCTGCCCGTTTATTGTGTATTCCCTCGCTTTATTTGCCCTTCCCAAATGCATTACCTCACACTTCTCAAGATTGAATTCCATTTTCCACTTTTCTGCCCACTCAGCCAAAACATTGATATCGTTCTGGAGTCCACGACTCTCCTCACTATTAACTACGCGGCCAATTTTTGTGTCCTCAGCAAATTTCCCAATCATGCCTCCTACGTGCAAGTCCAAATCATTAATATATACCATAAACAGCAAGGGACCCAACACTCAGCCACTGGAAACCACTTTCCAATCACTAAAACATCTGTCGACTACTACCTTTTGTTTGCTGTCTCTGAGCCAATTCTGGATCCAACCTGCCACCTTCCCCTGTATTCCATGGGCTTTCATTTTACTGACCAGTCTGCCATGCGGGACCTTGTCAAATGCCTTACTAAATTCCATGTAAACCACATCCACTGCACTACTCTCATCAATCCTCCTTGTTACTGCCTCAAAAAACTCAATCAAGTTAGTAAGACATGACCTTCCCTTAAATCCATGCTGATTATCCCAGATTAATCCATGGCTTTCTAAGTGACAGTTTATCCTGTCCCTCAGAATAGATTCTAACAATTTACCTACCACTGAGGTCTATCTGACTGGCCTATAATTACCTGGATTATTCCTCGCACCCTTTTTAAACAATGGTACAACGTTCGCAGATCTCTGATCATCTGGTACCTTGCCTGTATCTGGTGAGGATTTGAAGATGATCCTCAGCACATGTGCTATTTCCTCCCTGGCTTCCTTTAACAGCCTGGGATGCAAAACATCCAGTCCTGGCGATTTTTCCACTTTCAGGGATATCAGACCCTCAAGCACTTCCTCTCTCATTATGCTTACCTTATCCAATATTTCACACTCCTCTTTAACTACAATTTCTGCATCAACCCTCTCCTTTGTGAAGACAGAGACAAAAAAACTCATTAAGAACCCTGCCCACATCTTCTGCATCCATGCATAAGTCCCCTTGTATATCTCTGATAGGCCCTACCCTTTCCGTAGTTATCCTCTTGCTCTTAATAAAACATCTTCGGACTTTCCTTGATTTTACCTGCCAATAATTTTTCATGTCCTCTCTTTGTTTTTCTAATTTCCTTTTTAACTTCACCCCTACACTTTCTATACTCTAGGCTTTCTAAAGTATTAAGATATTTGTGATCATCATAAGCTTTCTTTTCTTGTTTAACTTACCCTGTAAGCTTCTAGATAACCAGGAGGCTTTAGATTTGGCAGTACCACCCTTTATCTTTGTGGGGACATGCCTACACTGTGCCTGTAGTATCTTGCTCTTGAATGCCTCCCACTAGTTTGCCACTAATTTTCCTTCAAGTAGCTGTATCCAGTCCACCTTTGCCAGGTCACCTCTCAGTTTTGTAAAATTTGCCATCCCCCAATTTAGAACCTTTGCTCCTGTTTTAGCTTTGTCCTTTTCCATGATTATGCTGAAACTAACTGTATTATGGTCACTATCTCAAAAATGGTCACCCACTGTTACTTCATCCACTTGCCCAGCTTCATTACTGAAAACTAAATCTAGAATTGTGTCCCCTCTCGTTGGGCTTGTTACCTGCTAGCTAAAAAAGTTCTCTTGAATGCAGTTCATGAATTTTTGGCCCCTCTGCTCTTCACACTGTCGATATTGGGGTAGTTGAAATCCCCAACCATTCCTTGACTAATAATGCTACACTTCCCCCCTCCCCCCCACTTTTTTTTATCTCCCTCTCTATCACATCTGAACACTCTAATTCCAGGGATGTTGAGCTGCCATTCTTGCCCCTCCTTAAGCCAAGTTTCCATTATAGTAATGATATTGTGTTGCCATGTGTCTACTGTGATCATCTTGGACCCATTCATTTCGCCAGTACTATTTCTTACACTGATTTCTTTAAGTTTTTCATTCACACTAAACCTTTTATTCCCCATTGTTTCTGCAATGTTTTTGGTTCTGACTGTGAAGACAGATACAAAGTATTTGTTTAATGTCTCTGCGGTTTCCTTACTCTCCATTATAATGTCACCTCTGTGTCCAATGGGCCCATGTTTACTTACACAAATCTCTTCCTATTTACATATCTAGAAACATTCCTGGCCATCTGCTTGCATTCCCTTCTGAGGGTGTTCCTTGAGTGCTGCCTGCTCCCACCCCCACCCTCTGGAAACCATGGTGTCTCTTATCCTAGCCACCTCCAGCACTAAGGCTTCCAAGTGCTGCATCCATGAACCTTTAACCCCTCTCCCTGCCCTGCTGTTCCATTTTCCTTGTTTAGAATTGCAGCAAGAGTACTTAGCTGCAGCTTCCCTTTAAGAACAGAAGGCTGCCCGCAGCACATACTATCAATACAATATTGCTCAGCTCCCTGCTGAGAGCAGAGACAGCCAGCAACAGGAGAAGCTGGGCCCAACGCCACTCTCAGGTATATGAGAAGTGTGCAGCCCACCTCCACTGGAACCAGTGCGGGCAGCTCACAAACAGCGAATATAGAAGCACAATACTGCAGATGGTGGAAATCTGAAATAAAAACAAGAAATGCTGGAAATACTCAGCACGTCTGGCAGCATCTGTGGAGAGAGAAGCAGAGTTAACGTTTCAGGTCAGTGACCTGATGTTCTGATGAAGGGTCACTGACCTGAAACATTAACCCTGCTTCTCTCTCCACAGATGCTGCCAGACCTGCTGAGTATTTCCAGCATTTCTTGTTTTTATTTCACAAACTGCTAACCTCTGCCTGCATTAGCAGCGCACACTAACTGTTAGCCTCCAATGCTGGAGAACCCTATACCTCTGAGACGATCTAATTAGGCAATATTCTGATTTTACAACACTTTCTGGAACCATCTCTCGCTCTGGAACATACCCCTCATCCGGCATTCGCACCACCCTCGGGTTGCCGTGGAGCTGATTGATTGACAGTGGAAGCCACGCCCCTGTTGTCGTGGAACTGATTGATTGACAGTGGAAGCCACGCCCCTGTTGTCGTGGAACTGATTGATTGACAGTGGCAGCTCCGACCAGGTTGCCGTGGAGCTGATTGATTGACAGTGTAAGCCCCGCCTCGGTTGCCATGGAACTGATTGATTGACAGTGGAAGCCACGCCCCTGTTGTCGTGGAACTGATTGATTGACAGTGGCAGCTCCGACCCGGTTGCCGTGGAGCTGATTGATTGACAGTGGAAGCCCCGCCCCGGTTGCCGCGCAGCTGATTGACTGTGGAAGCCACGCCCCACCCCGGTTGCCTGGCAGCAGCGTCCAGGCCGTGTTTCGGGGAGTGAGTGCGGAGCTGGGCTTTAACCGGAAGACGATGTCGGTGCAGTTGGCTCCAAGCTCCTTGGGGCTGGTTCTGGGTGCGCGGGAGGCGGCTTCGGATATTGAATTGGAGCTGGGCCGGAGCGGGCAGCAGTTGCTAGCGGACTTGAAGGCAGAGAACGGGCTCAGTGTATGGAATGGGCGGCTGGTGGAGGCCGTGTCCGGGCTGCTGCTGCTCGGCTGGCTGGAGCGCTGCGTGCTACTGGTGGGCA